>NC_135689.1:18796391-18943891 GCF_964276395.1 Gasterosteus aculeatus
TGACCGCGGAGAGGAGTTGAAGGCGAGTTGAACGCGAGACGTCGTACAGCCATTATTCACGAACCAGCAAAAACCAAACAAAGGAACAGGAGATACAGTTCTTCTGAATATAGTAACACACGTGTCTGTTTGTATGCTCGTCTTGCATGTACTGCTGTATCAGTCATGCCTATGACCTCACACGTGATTGGACAAGGAGTCTAAGGGTCCTCCAATCACATACGAGGTTATTGTTATACGGAAGGACCAGTATTTTAGGAAGACAAATGGTTGGGACTTTGAAACAGCTGATATGCTTTATGTAAAGCAGTGTTTTGGTGTCAGCAGAACGACTTTCCCTAGAAATCTGTACAGTGGTGCCTCTTTCTCCATTCCACCAGACACTCTAGAGTCTGACAGACATGCAATGTTGACAATGTATCATCACATGTACCCTTGTGTCACTGAGGTTGAATGTTTTGCCATGACATGTAAACGGGTAACATATATGAATGTAACTTACTCAATCGATAGATGCGGAGCATAAAGGTCAGCATATGTTTATGCTAAGTGATATGGAAACACCAACAGTTTTGACGAACCCGTCCTTGACCCTCTAGCAGAACTGCGACCAGCCATTATAAAGCAGTTTATAGTTGTTAATGTTGTGTCAAAGGCTACGGCATTTAAACATGTTCTTGCACACGTTTCCTGGCTTCATCTCCACCCGGACAGACATTTTTATGGAAAGCCAATAGAAGTTTGGGGCTTGCAGGGAACAGACACGTCATACAGCATCATTTCTGCCAGTTGAGCGCATTGCTAGAAGATGTGTGGTTAATACATCCTCTGTGCATTTAAGTAAGACCAAAGAAAAGGTCACTGTAGTCCTGCCACTATGCACTGTAGTTGAGCTCTAGGAGACTGTGATCTCTGCAGACCCCTCATGCTGATTCAAATGTTGTTTGCATGGAATGCTCATTTTACCTTGATTAAAACTCATTTTTTTAAAGAAGTTATTTTGTGTAAATTTTTTACATAACATTTGCCATTGCTAATGGCGTACACCGTAATCTAGCATATTTGAATTAAATTAATCAATTCAAGCTAAAATGTAAGAGTCTATAATTAGGCTGCTGAGCCTGATCTATTTGTACCAGAGATTTTCTTACCTTTTAAAAAAATGTCACCTGGGCTAAAACTCCCTCTGCGTCCCTGATTTGCATTTGTTTAGCTCACAGCATTTTCATTTACATGTCAAAGCCTCCCCTAGAATTAGGAGGAGGGGGGTCATGGGGGGACAACTGCCAAGGGAGGCCCACATCAATTTCTGACAATTTACGGCAGTTTTCGGCGTTGCCCGCAAAGTGCCGCAAACCTGAAATTCCACGACAATTTACAGTGCCGCATACTGCCGAAAATCCCACTTTTCATGCAGTGTTCGTGACCAACCGTGTTTGTGACCGTGACCTCTGTGGTCATCTAGAATTCATCATTTACAAGCACAAACTGGTATCAATCCGAAAAAATAGGATTTAAACCAGCTGAGTGCAGATCCTTTAACACTAAAAGAAGGAAGCTGTGGACCTTTTCTTCTTTGTCAGGTTCTGAATTGAGTTATCAGAATTCCTGTAGATCTACAAAAGGCCTGAGCGCTTCTCATCTTCCACCCTGCGGCTCCCGTTTAATGCTTGACCTGTCTCTTTCTTGATCTGAAGGACTTTCTCCCACGCGTATAACCGACGTGTGGTGGGTGGGATTGAAGGATTTTGGCCTCCCTCCCTCTGAATACAAATAAATAACTCACCCATACGGACACACTATAGTCAAGTTAATTTTATAAGGAGTCAAATGTAATAACTTTCTTAGCTTTGCAAGAAGCAGACTAAGTACCATGTAAAGCAGGTCAATATTGGTACGGTGTTCTTCAGGTCTTAAGCAGAGGCAAGGTTTCAGAATAAAATGGGATACACAGAAACAGTGATCCTTCTTCAAAAAGTGGCCTTTAATAGGCAACGTTGGCAAAAGGGGACTAAAGGTTCTTCCCGGTCGGCGTCTTTGGTCCGAGGTCACTTTTCCTGTGTAGATAGAGGAGATGAGGTGAGTTGATTGAGTTACCTCTTGTTCAATGTTGCTCCTGTCGAGCTTGTTGCCCTCTGTTCCTTTAGTCCCCTGTTCCATTATCTCCTGGTGCCGGTATTTCAAAACTTGTAATCCAGATCAGAATGATCCGGATAACCAAATCCCCCTGTCCTCAGCCACAGATCAACTTGATCTATCCCGGTATTTCAAAACTTTGCCAGATTGGATCAGAGTGATCCTGATACCGGCAGATTGGGATGTCCAAATCCGTCCCGCCCCCTGGTTCACAGGCAGAAAACAGGAAATGGAGCGAATATGTTACAGAGAAAAGGAGAAGCTGGCACAACTATTATCTCTAAATGTAAGTACAGTCTTGGTCAGTGTTGATGCGTCATAGGACTAGATGAAAGGCAATCATTATATTGAGTTAACCAGCTACGTAAATCAGCACAAAGTTGAAAGCAGCTCGGCGATCTCAAATAAAGCAGAGTTCGCGCTAATGCGAGCTAACGCTGCTCCATTGACTTCTGTGTTAAGGAGCTAACAACTTGGTAAATAGGCTAGCGTCTGTATGTCGCGGTCCACAGTCCACATTTGAATGCATTTACTCGCAAGGCATTGTGTGTAGATTTTAAAATGTGTTGTACATATCTTTTTAGGCATCCATCTTATTGGTCCATTACTGCCACCTTCTGCTCCGGATCAGACAACAAACCCTTTCTTCCAACCCCCCCCCCCCACCGTGTCAGATTAAAAAAAACTATTCTTAAACACACACTCTGGTAGATTACAGGGAGAGGTGAGGGGGTTCTTCTTCTTCTTCTTCTGTGGTGTTTAACGGCGGCTTGCATCCTTTTTTGTTGCATCTTCTGGCTCCCACCGCTTATACTTTCACCATCAGCCCTGTTGCCCGCAAAAAAATTGTAAAGCACGTTCTTCCAAGCTTACTAGATCTCCACTGTAGTACACTGTCTTGCTTCCTTCCATCCCTGGTGTTTCCATTTCCTTCAGCATGTCTTTCCTCTCTGCATCTATTCCAATCGGAGATAACGTGTTGCACAGTTTTTGGTGACTGGCAGTGCTTACAAAGGCCAGTTGGATACTTCCCGATCAAGTGCAGTGTGTTTCGTAGGTTGCTGTGACCTATTCTTAGTCTTGCCATTGTGACGTCTTCTGTCCTGTTTCCTCCCCTGAATGTTACACTGCTCACTTTATTCTGAATTGAGTGTCCCCCTCGTCTCTTGGTCCCATTGTTGTTGCCATACTCTGGTGATGTTTTTCTTGACGACACCCTTTCCCTCTGCTTTAGAAAGCTTAATATCTATGTGTACTTTCTTTTCCTTTAGTGCTTGTTTGGCTCGAATACCTACATGGGTCGTTGTCCATAAATAAATAATTTCAACTCCTTGTCCTACTGCTCCTAAGTTCATGCCCATTATTTTATGCACCAGATCTTGTTGAGTATTGGACTTTCCTGACTTCAGACTTGCAAGGGCAGACACGGAGTCACTACAAACAAGTACTTTACGTGAGGGGGTTGGTGTTGGAGGGGAGATAGATTGCGGCCAGAGGGCTCCACTCTCAGGACCTCCGACCTAACGAAGGAGAGGATGGAAGCAGTTGAGTAATCAAGGGGAGCATAAGAAAGGGAACAAACCACTGAAAGAGGACGAAGTGAGATATAGTTGTGGAAAGGAGAGAAAAAGAAGAGTGAACAAAGGGAAAGAGTAACTGGATTGACCTGGACTGGCTGACTACCCCCCTATGTATGACCCGGGAAAGGACGATGACGAGAACGGGTTAGGAGGGTTGACATGGCGTGGAGCTTATCCTCCTACACACTCAATTGATTAAAAATAAACTCTGTTCAACTGTACCCTGTGACTGGCTTGTGTCCTTAAACAGTGACGTGGAAGTCCCCACCCATAGGCTTGCCACAATACATACATAAATGTAACACAGTCAACCTGCATTTCCATGAAATACCCCTGTGGTTTTTGAGGAAGATAACAGTATGTGATCTCTCCCCCAGCTTCGGTGTTTCCCGTAATGTGCATTCATACACCCCAAATTCCCTCAGTGGATTATTTCTATCTGCATCCCAGCCCTGTCACTATAGCTACGTCTGCATCCTCACGAGGACTCGGCCTTCACTTCCAGACCGTGATATATTTAGGGCTGAGAGATTTGCTGGTCATGTTAAAGTAATCCAATTCGGGTGATTTAGGACTCAATCTCAAGACAGAGGAAATCAATCAATACAGTCAATAAAAAAAACACATTTTGTAACTTGTATGCACATAAATTAGCTTGTATGTACAAGAAAATAATGTAACTGTAACCTTACAGAAGATGTCCAAACCAGAAGCTGAATGTTACCAAACACTTCGTCACACCACAAAACAAGCAGCAACGCAACCAAGTTCCTTTTCTTTGTGTATTTGTTCAACATTTGTCAATGGACGTAGAAAGTGATATTTCATGTTTATAACTTGTCTACTTGAGCTCACTACTTGATCCATTTGTATTAATATTTTATATTATTTCATTTGTTTTGCCAGTTTTTGAAAAACGACTCAAGTCAATATCAGACACTGTGTGGCAGGTGTGAAGCAGATGGCAAAATTCCCCCTTGAGCCTTTTTCTAGCATCCTGGGCCAAATTGACAGCAGTATCCGTGACAGGAGCTGCCTACTCGACAACCTCAATAATCCGGCAGTTTTAGCCCACCCTTCTCTCTTAATGACAGTCCAGGCTCAATTATTGGATTGAAGTGCCAGGTAATCATCCTTCACTTTCAAATCAGTTAACTTTTTAAACTAGCTCACGAGCGGAAAAAATGTGGTCACCCCTGACTTAGACACTGGAACATCTGTGGCTGATGTTTGGACTGACATACATGTTGACCCAGGCATGTTGTGGCCTTAGTGTGTCAGGGCCCTCAAAGTGAATGATTTTAGAATATTCCATTCGATTAATACAAATTTCCACACAAGCGCTGTTAAAACAGGGATTTAACACTTTAATTTAGGAAGAAAAGTTAATCTAGACGGACACATTGATGACATATAATCCTGTAGAGTGCGGGGAAGACTTCCCTGTTCTGACAAATGACTCAGACCCCCCCATGAGCAAACAAAGCTGGCAGCCAATTAATTCATAACAGCATGCCGTCCTCCACTAATGGCCCACTGTCAAGGAACACATCACTATAATGGAGGATAATTTGTTCTCTCCCAAATCGCTACCTGTAACGGTGTCATAAGGCTGTGGTCTTTTTTGATTTGGTGCCAGTGCTGTGTGTGTGCTTGTGTTCTCTAATTGACTCATTAGAATAAAACATTGTTTGTGTCTTGTAACGTCTGCTACGGGAGAAAAAGGTCACATAGTCCTCACGCATGAAGAAAACCGCAGCTGCCTGGTCTGCCACTACCACGCAACAATGACCTGACGGTGTGTGTCATGGACCACTGGGAAAAAAGCTTCCACCAGTTAGCGCAGAGACATAGCAGAGCGAGCATTTGATCTAGGTCACAGGATGCCAGAGGTGAGTGAACGAGAGAAGGTCTGGTCTGGAAGATCTGGAAGCCCCCCTGTTGTACTCTATTCACCCAAATAAGTGAAATAGGAGGGAAGGCATACAGAAGGCAGGCTGGCCGACTTTTGAAGCATCCTTAACCCCCAGAGGGCTGGTTCTCTCCATTGTGGAGTACCAGAGGTGACAATGTGAATCCAATAAGGTGGCTGCATTGTCGTGACCGGACACTTATCCCAGAGAAAAAGCAGATGCCTATCTTTGCACGTGTGGCTATTCTTACTGAGTGGCATAAGACACAGTTCATACGAGGGTCATATGATCCGCCTGCCTGAGGTGGTCAATCCTCAGAGTCTTCCTCTGTGTGGTTGTGCTTCATTTCCACACAAAGAAAAGCAGATGAGTAGACGAGTAACTAAAAAAAAAGTACACAGCCAACACTAAGCAGTCATGAACACAAGATGGCAACGGCTAAAAACAACCCAGTCTCACAGCAAAACGTGTAATATCTACGTTGTGGAACGTGGTATTCTCACGCTTTATCCCCAAAATCGTGACAATACTACGTTTTTTATTTCGGCCCATTCATTTACATTCCCATGCAACTATGTCACTGGAAACTAATAAACGGAAGGTCTTCTACATTCTCTGATAGAAGATTATGAAAATATAACGCATTCTTCTCGCTAGAAATGCCATCGAAATGCATACAAATGCTGATGCTTTCTTAAAATATTGTGTTTTTCACAGATAGTAGACCGAGTCTGCCATTTTCTTTTTTTAGCTGAGGGGAAGTTGGTAGTCACGAGAAATATCGAGAATATCACGTTCCACAACGTAGCTACTACACGTTTTTCTGTGACACTGGGTTGGCTAAAATCAAAGTACCACACACAAACTAGGCTAAGCTACGGCGGCTGCTTCAACTAGCGCCTCAAACTATTTCAAACCAGAGCTAACACATATTAGCAGCTTGGCACCAAGCACTGCCTGATAGTTAGTAGTGTGGCCAGGTTGAAAAACGTAGCTAGTTATGAGGCTATAAAAAAAGAGCGATACTAACTCACTATAAGTTTCCTCAATAGCAACAGAAAGAAGGACCCCTTGCGTGATGACGTGGGAGTTTTGTATTGGGGCAATCGCCATCACAATAATCACCGACCTGCGCATATGCCAGATGGTGATATCCGGAGCTAAAGCAGCGCCACGCGGTCAGCTCCGCCCTATGCACGAGTAATCTGATATGCGCCACGGTGGCTGTCAAACCATTTATCATTTTATTAAGACGGAGGCGGTTTAGGGGCCCTAAGCTGCTCAACGCCAACTCCAGGGGCCAAATTCATTTTGAGCGAGTGATTCTTAGACATTTCAATACTCATGCTGAGCACTATTAAACATTACTTGTGCTGCTGAGAAAACTCATCTCACACAACCGCTTTCTTTGCAGTTTTTTGATGTCATCTGTTTTTCATGTTTTACATTAATACGAACTGCTGTGTAAACAATGCAGCATGTGTATTTCATCATACAGATGAGAAGTCGGACAGCCACTGGACTTTTGTGACAATGTGTGAGATAAATGAATGTACAGCGTACGCAGATCCATAATATCCTTCAACTTAATTAAAACGCTGTCCTTACAAAAGGATAACACAGTGGGCTGCAACAAGAGATCATTGTTTACCGATTAAGCTGTCAAGTTCATCAAGGGATTATAATTCTCTACGAGTACCTCTAGACTCGTACTTCTTGTATTTATGGATCCACCTAGACTTTGAATCGCATGCTTATCATAGATAAAAATGTGAGTTTACCCATTCAGTCCTGGTAAACAGACGATTACAGTTATTTATCTGATCAGTTTCCCTTTATTTTCTTTAAACAAAGGTTATCACTCAAATGTACAACGCAACACTATCAGCTGACGGGGAGGAAAGAAAATCATTCAAATGCTACTTGTACTCACTTACCAGTTTGGCGTTCTTTCTTCCCAGCTATGTCACCAACCATTCATGAAATAAAATTGCACACTTTAGGTTCCTCCTGTTTTACGTGGCACAGCTAAAACTACGGATAAGTGACTCTGCAGAACCTCCCCAGAAAAAAAAATGATGTCCATCGCCTAAACTTTTTTTTTAATAACTACTGTAATTCAACGGTTAATGACATTTTTTTTTTTAATTATTCATTGATTGGTTCTGGGGTGGTGTGGTGGTTAGCACTGTTGCCTCACAGCAAGAAGGTCCTGGGTTCGATTCCGCCCAGTGGCCTTTCTGTGTGGAGTCTGCATGTTCTCCCTGTGGGTTCTCTCCGGGTTCTCTGGCTTCCTCCCACAGTCCAAAGTCATGCGCTGGGGACTAGGTTAATTGGGGACTCAAAATTGCCCGTAGATGTGTGAATGGTTGTGTGTCTCTGTGTTAGCCCTGTGATTGGCTGCCGACCAATCCAGGATGTACCCTGTCTATTGCCTGAAGTTGGCTGGGCTGGACTCCAGCGACCCTGTCCCTGTGTGCAGGTTTGACGATGGATGGATGGATGATCGTCATTTTGTGTACTGTTTTTTAAAACCGGAACGTTTTGCTTTCTCCGTGTCTCTTTGCTCGGTGAGAATCGCAATGAAAATATTGACACCATCTTGGGTTGCAATTCAGGAGGCGTGACCCAACATGGCGCCGACGATGGCTGCCACGGTGCGCCGGTCTACTTCGGTTTTTGTTGTTTTTGTTGTTAATTATGTATCCTGCATTTTTTAACTTTAACTTTTATTCTTTTATTTTAAACTAACCCATAGCCTTATACTATTAACCCATAGCATTATATTTTACTTTATTCCTCGTGCACTGTTGTCTTGACTTCCATTGTCGTACTGTCTACTGTTACGCACCAACCGCCAAGTCAATTTCCTTGTGTGTCTGACATATTATGACAATAAATGTTTCCTGATTCATGAGGATAGCAACGGCAGCAATGGCAGCTATGACGAGCCATTCCCACGATACCCTGAGGGTACACTACTCATAACATATATCATCACATCGCATACTAATAATATCCAACTTATATTGTACAGCCTAATATCACACATTTGCCTCTCAGATCTGTACACATGAGACATCCTCTGAGCCCATCAGAACTCGTCCCACCACCCCAGAACTACCCCAGAAACCCTTCAATGGGGAGAAAAAAGGAAAAAGCTTCAAGGAGAACGAGAGAGGGATCCCTCTCCCAGTATGGACAGAGTGCAACATATGGCATGTGTACATGATGAACAACGTTAAAGACGTACATTGGACAGTAAGACAATGAAACAATGGAGGGGGATATTTTCAAAATCACATGAGCTCCCCATGTAATACTAGTCACATGCAAATAGTGCTCATACCACCCCAAACTGAATTCAAGGTACCTCAATTTTAATGTGTGAATGACAACGTCAGAAACCACTATCTTCAAATCCGCCCTGTGTCCCCAGACTCACCACAGGTTGTGTCTAAATGTAGGCCCTCACTTGTGTCCTACAAACTCCTCTTGGTGAGTGTTTAGATATTAATGTTCCTGATATGAACAAGAAAGCCAGCCAGTGATCATCAGCGAGTCAGAGGAGCCGCGCCGTCTGACTTTGACACTCGCACAATGGCGGCTAACGATGCAGCGTTTGTCACTGCCTTTGAACCGTGCGAGGCGAAGCCTGCCGCCGGCGGCCTGCCGTGACGCCGTCCTGTCACCAGCCAGCTCGGCTCAGGCAACACAACGGCATCAGATCAGAAGATGTGTAACTCCGGGAGAGAGAGAGAGAGAGGGAGAGGGAGAGAGGGGGAGATGAATGCAGCCGCGACACAGCGTCACCAAAGCTGTCACTTTTAATTCACGTCTGCCACTTTGTGCTGGACAAACAAGAACAAGCCTTGGCACAACATCACAACTAGCGTTTCTTTTTCTCACATCATCATAATCATCATCATCATCATCGGCGTCTCACTGACATCGATGCTATTCCCTCGCTCTCGCTCAAATGAGCAGGGGCAGTATTGTCTAATTAGGTTTACCTGCTAGCATTACATTACATTACATTGCATGTCATTTAGCTGACTTTTATTCAAAGCAACCTTTATTGCATTTGAACCCATCCCACTCATTGATCACACAGTGAATCCTCCACCAGGAAAGCCAAACCTGAAATGTTTAAGCACTCACTGGGAAACGACTGGGCTTTTAGTATTGGTAGAAGTTATTTCTGGTGTAGCTTGACAAAACAAAGAAACAGACAAACAAAATGAACTGTCCTCATTCTGTTGCTTTGTGCAAGGCTACCAAGTTGAAACAGACCAAGTCATTGCAGTTGCTCCCAATCATTCTTACGGGGGCTTTACAGGAGATGAGATCAGTCCAGCGCGCAGAGAGCAGCAGCGACCGGAGACAGAGGAGATGGAGGAGAGAACGCAGCTGCTCTGTTGGATTAGCATCCAAATGGAAAGGTGCCTTTTGGTGTTAATGACAGAGAGATGTTTCTCGTGTGAAACAATGGGATTGTGTCTTTCAATCTGACGGAGACGGAGTAGAAGGATGTGTAAAAGCAGCACACGCAGCTCCACACATGGAGCTAATTCTTTATTTAAAAAAGTACAAAAAAATAAACGCTTACAAAGAAGACAGAAGAGCCTCCTCCATCGGCCATGTCATATGTTGTTAAAAGCATGGTGGGCTACCATTAAATCACTCTGCTTGTCTCAGGTTGTATGTAGAGTATGTGAAGAGCAGTGGGGAGGAACAGGACACAGATCACGAAACGGGATGTTCTGGAAGCGTTTATCTGCCGAACAACAAATATTTCCTGCGCTTGTTATATGATGGATACCTCATTGTCAATTTAAAGAGGGTTTGAGATCTGTTCTTGTTTAAGTGGCAGTTTAAGTTTGCCATTATTTTCGCGTCCATTCCCATTCTGCCTGTGTTTGCAAAAAAGTTGAAGAAACATAGTTTATTTTCTCTTCAGTAGTGGTATAATGGATTATAAAACACAGTTTGGATAGTATCATCAATCAAGTGCATCAATCAGATAACAGATTGGATCAGCATAAAAGAAAAAAGAGAACAAATATAAATCCGTCAGATCCCTGATCTTGTTTATTTGCTCACGACCATTCATGAGCTTGCAATTTAGCAGTGCTGCCATGGTTACTATCTATCTCTAACATCGAACACAGATGAGTTTTACAATGTAACGTTATCAGAGATTGTCAACTGGAAAAAAAGAGAGAAGGTAGTGATTGTAAAATTATACTCCAACACTGACACCATTGTTTGTAAATGCTCAATAACATTTTATACATCTATTGTAAGTTGCTTTGGATAAAAGCATCAGCTAAATGACATGTAGGCCTAATGTAATGTCAGCCACGTCCCTTTGAAATGTAGCTGCTATTTTGCTATGTTAGCAGTAGGGCTAAAGGTACGGCACTGTTGGTCCATACCCAATTCCACAACTGTTGAATATTTAACCGTACAGTTTGGTTCAGACATTCTTAGTCGGTGACTTCAGTAATCGCTTGATTGTTAAGCTAGTTCCTCCAGCACTTTCTGGACACACATTCATAATCCACAGAGGACAGGTCGTGATGACCAGCTCTCCTTTAGCTCCCCGAACAGGTTAACAAATGTAGTTGTAGGCTAAACGTGTCAACAACTTGTTGGTACCTATTAACAGAAGCTAAAGAATCATCACACGTTGCATACGCAAACATTTTTTTCCAGTTAGTAACGTGTTTTTCAAGTCTGATGCTGGTATTTTCAGGAGGGACTGATCCCTCTGACCAAAACTGGACAGTATTCAGTCATCTTTAAATATACAATCCTTACTGGTGTAACGGATCCGAATGGATCTCCAATCAGACAGAAAGGACATCTTTGTGCTTTGTGTCGGGTAATTGCCTGATGTGAACCACCATTCTTTCACTGCAGCGTCACAGTTGCAATAATTAACAGTCTTTCCCTGCAAGCGCTACCTGACTCCTGTCAAACCGGAGATGATCGACTCTGCCCTCCTTTCAACTAAGTCTTATACTTTGCTATTAGTTTTTATACTGGGCAAAGTACTGGACAAATCATTAGATAATAATAATAAGTGCCTGATTTCCTAAACCTCAGTTTAAAGTGTAAAGTGGACACACAATTATGAATTTTGAATCCAGAGAGGTATTTAGACTTCTATATTTTAGTTGTGCAGCAGGCGCAATGCTGTGATATGAATAATTGATCACAAGAAGACACTTAAATGCCGTTCAGGGTAATGGGTGAAGGGGGAAGGAAAGATTTTGTGCTGCAAGATTGTGAGTTGAGTAAAGGAGATTTTTTTTAAATCCAGGTTCCAGTTAGTTTGAATAACCTCAGGCAAAGGTTTCCAATATCTATGGCCAACATATTTATCCCCTGAGCTTATTGTCAGAACATGCTGTTATTACCTCTGCCAAGGAGTTGGTGCTCAGTTTGGTTTTGTCTCCAGGAAACACAAACAGCCCAATTTTTAAGCTGGTAGAGCGGTGCAGCATGCGAGCTGATTAAAATAATGGGCGGATCGAATGTTGTACTTGGAAATGGCCTTGGCAGACGCCTGTAGTCCCTTAGTGTACTTGCTTATTGCTTATAGTGTAGTTGCTTATATACTGAAACGAGTCATGCTGCCGTTTTTTCCTTGGAAAAACATTTACATTGATTTTATATACTCAAACTCTTTCTGGCCTCCCAGTTTTAAAAATAACTACATTACAGGTCATTCATGTGGTCATTCTAGAAGTGGACCTCATATTAAAAGCTATTTATATCATGGCACAAGCCTGGAGTATATTTGGAGTAAGTGATCTTACCTTCAACCACGTAAGCACAAAGCACCTGGCCTGGTTGTGTGCCTCTCAATGTGGGATTGTTTGGTTCTGGACCAGCTGAAATAAAGCTTTGCATAATAGGGGTTTGCTGTGCCACTATATTTGGCAGTATGATAATGTATAATAAGAATACATGAAAAATTCTATTGGAAAAATCCAATTAACGAAATACGCTGATATTGAACACAATTGAAGGGTTGACTGTAATGCAGGAAGGGCTGATTTAGCATCCATCATGTTCATTGAGGAGAGCGTGGCACCCTTTAAACTTCACTGGGAGGCCGTCTTCCATCTTTCTCCCCATTAAGAGCCGTCTTGACCAATCTTGTACCTGCCGTGTTTCCAGCAATGAAGCGTAACAGGTTGTGCCTGCAGAGCTGAACATGGATTGCTTTGTGTCTGTTGTAGGGTTAATCCCTCGGGTTCAGTTACTCATTAGTGAACTTTTGAGCAAGGAATACCGTATAAATGTCTAAGCATAACCATGTAACCTACAACGCCTCTGCGCACTTACGTGCTTAAGTGTGTCCGTACGTCTAGTCCACACCCGTGAAGAGGCAAACAACTGTGAGATTGCAGCATTCATCACATTTTCCTCCAAATTATTTTTTAAATACAAAACAGTACAACATGAATTCATTTTCATCTCAAGGTTTATTTGCCTGTTCTCTTTAACTTTGACCTTTTCTTTTTTGCTCAAAGTGTGTTAAATCCTGACTCAGCCTGGATTCTGAGGCCCTCTAAAGATAGATGCACTGGTCTGAGGATTTTACGCTGGTCATATTATTCTTATTATTATATAAGTGCTCCACTAACCTCACTAGAACTCAAGAGGCCAACGGGTTTACTAGTAAACAAATGTTTCCAAAGTGAGTACAGACAGATAAAAGACAAACTGATTACTAATGAGAGGCTGAGCGGTGGAATTGTTACTGGTACCGGTGCACGGTGGAACCCAAAAGCAGGGGTGGAAGTAACGAATTACAAATACTCACGTTACTGTAATTAAGTCGATTTTTTGGGTACTCTACTTTTAGGAGTATTTTCTGCTGCCTTTTCCGTTGATTTCTTGCAAGGAAGAAGAGGACTACAACAGCTGTACATTGACAGGCAGCAGCAAGCTTCTTCTTGATGTTTGAGAGCAACACAGATATATTTATACATTGACAGGGTTAACACCTTGTTTTGTTATGCTAAAAGGATGGAGGCAGACAAGGTGGTCGCAGACCCAAAGGACGATTCGAGGTGCTTACAACAGATGTTTGATTAGATTTAGGACTAGGACTGCAGACAATCACACCTTCTCCTTCTTTAGACATTAATCTAAGAAAACATTATGGCATCATTATATTTTGCCATTACATTATTCCTTCAATTTTACTCATCTACTGAGTCAACAGAATCAACTGTATCTTCTTTCTTTTTTACAATCAGAATAACTGGTAATCCTTGAGTGGACACATGATTTCATGAGGCACAAAAACGATTTATTTCCAAAACTAAAGTAACACTTAATAACATGGTTCTGCAGAACCATGTTATTAACCCAGCAGAGGCAGGGCTGGACGCAGCATCGGAGGGGCTGCAGGAAAAGAGGTGGAGAGAGGGAAGGATTAAAGGACGTGATGATGGCCAAGAGAAGAAAGAGGGTGACAAGAGACAGATGAAATCCATTATACCGAAAGAGAGGAAAAAGGGGAGGAGGGGGAGGTCGATGATGAAAGTAAAGTGCAAGCAGCAAAATTGATAAGAGCCAAATAGATAAGGGACAGTGAGCGAGACATCAACGCCAGAGGAGTGATGAAAGATGCTGTGCTGTGGAGAAAAGTTTGTACAGCAGAGTTATGACAGAGAAGGGCAAAATATAAAGCATAATTATGTATAATAAGTCACATCCACCTACTTCATCCTCATTGTCCGCTGGCGAAACCGTGCGTCATCGTGCCGATGATGATCGTCGGGATTTACATACCTTCAGTTCAGAGAGCGCCATGAGTGCGTTTCCCTTTTTTACTTGTTATCACTTGGCTCCAAGAAGGGAGTCAAGAGCCTGACTTTGAGTGGTGACTGGGTCTTTTTAGTTCACAACGCACCAAACAGCCACCCCGTAATAACAGTATGTAGGCTACACTGGTTGCCATGGAGTCTCCCGGGGTGACTAGCAGAGAATAGAACACGGCTTCCCTAATTAGAGGAGACTGTGCATAATTAGACGGCCGCGCAATCCAAAAGACGAGAGCTCACATGCAGACCCCCCCCCCCCCCCCCCCCCCCCACACACACACACACAGACACAATAACACACAGTTCAGGTGAGATGCTGCAGGTCAAAGGTAACTGTAGGCGGACAGCGAATGTCATCCATGTCAATTTCAGTTTGAATGAACCAAATATCACAAATCCCACATTTGCCTCAGGGGGGCTTAAATGTGTTCAGTGTACGGCACAATCTGTCCTTGAAGAAAACTGGCTGCGGGTAAGGAAGGACTCCAAACAAACCCACTTTAACAAAGAATAAATTGGAAGAAGTCTGAGGAAGAGCAAACGAGGAGGAATCTCCCCCCTGGACAGACAGACGTGCAGTGGATGTGTGCACAGAAGAGATCAATGTAATAGAATCCACACGACAAAACGACACAGACACTGTGTGGATATATGAAAGCTATAGAAAAATGTAGACTGAGGCACAGCAGACAGAGAAAGAGAGAAAGTGAGAAAGAGCAATTGATCCAGGGACAGCTGACAGTGCAGCAAGGGTCTTAAACTGACCATTAGGGGGGCGTCTCCTCTGGTTGCAGAAAGGAGTCCGATTGTATAAAAGTCTATGCGGAAATTACTAATATTGATGACATTTTAGACTGACAACCGCTGGAATGTTAGCGTAATTTTCATTCTACATGCAATTAAAATGTCACTTGGGATTTCTTTTGTATTGTCAATTTGGTCCTTTTTGCAAAGATGTGGGTGTACTGCTCAAAAAAATTAAAAGAGGACTTTGAAAACACATTGGATCCCAGAGTGAAATATTTATACCGGATATCTATACTGACATTTTAATGTGTTAGGAACAATGAAGGAAAATGCTTCTCAATATCTTGTGTGGCCCTCACGTCCTTGTATGCATGATTGACCAGCCGGCTTAGCTCGGGCATTGTAGCTAACGGTGCAAACAGCGCAAACAACGATAACGGTGCCGACAGAGGTAGCATTGTTTGGCCGGTGGTGGGACGGAGGGTGGCGCCACGCTTCTGTTGAGTCGGGTCGGTTTTATCATCCGCAAACAGCCAACGAGGGGCACCCATCAGCTAGCCAGGAGCTGATGACAGACAGCGATCTGACAAAGCTTCCTGACTGCGGCTGTGAAAAAGTGATATCTGTGGTTTGGTGAAAAAATGCAAATGAGGCTAAATGGAGGGAAACAAGCAATAACAAGTTGCTTTGCGTAGATGGCTCATTACAGCACCAATCTTAAATGTATAAGTGTGGTCGTTTCCAATCACAGCAGCAGTGCTCTGCTCAACCCACTAAGCTGAGGGATTTAGGGGAAAACGATTTTTGAGTTGCCGTGTCCTCTCCGCCTCTCCACGCCGATGGCACTGCGACACTATCTTCTTTATGTACAACAGTAATATTTGATTTAACGTTGTAACCGCGGAAGTGTGTGTCAACAACACACTAGTGTTGAGCTGCATTCCGAGTGACAGATTTATTATCGCTTTATTCTTCACAGTTTCAGTCACAGCTCTGATCTGTCTGGATGACTGAGGCACTTACCATCTCCCCCTCTTCCTCCCTCCCCCTATTTGTCTCTCAGTTACTCTCTCTCTTCTTTATATATTTATCTTCAGATTTAAGATGCCACGACTTGGTGGTGTGCTAATGCGCTTGAATTCATAGCACTGCTACGTCCTCTCCTCCCATCTCTTCCCTTGTCCTCTCCTCCCATGTTTGCTCGCTTAGCACTTTTCTTTTGCCTTCCCTGTATATTCCAATGCCAATGCACAGGTGACGTTTGCAGTCACCTTGGGAAAAAAGTTTTGAGGAGCCAACTGTACGTTTGTCAGCCCTCAGGGCATACATAATTCAAAGGCAAAGTTATTTGGAAGACTGTGAGACAGATACCAGACATGACAGCTGGACCATAACAGCATCCCTGTCTGCGGTTGTTGGTGTATGCTGTGCATTCTGCATTCGCACGAGAACAAGCTCTTTAAAAGCGGCTAATATAAAGCGGGACTCTCTTGTGTGTGTCTGTGCAGATGGAAAGGTGTACGCGTTTGGAGGCATGGGAGCCGACACAACGCCACAGGCCCTGGTGAGGGTTTACGACGCAGAGAAGGACCAATGGCAGCCTGTGACGTCCATGCCCACGCCGCGGTACGGAGCCGTGCCCTTTGTACGAGGAAACAAAATCTACATGATGGGTGAGGATCGGATCATGATTCAATGCTACTCAAAGGATTCTTCCTTCGGCTTCCAGTTAAGGCTGTCATGATTGTCGTTCACCAAAATAGAATCAAAACACACTGAGTTAGGAAGCCATGTGGGTAATGGATGGACACAGCACACACACACACACACACACACACGATTTATCGCAGCTCCAGGGACTGCTAATCGGCACACAGATGAAAAGAGGCAGTCAATGCTGATCAAAAATCGTATGCAGAGGTAGGATTGGCAAATGTGGGATTATACCGTGTATCCCGGCACCGTTCTGCATTTGCACATTCAGATATGGAATTTGCTCAGAGACAAATGCCACACAACTGACAGTGTCTAAAACTAATTTATTGCATTTAATTACATGCAATTGAGGATAAAGAAAGTCTCGTAGCACCAATGCTTGCAGTCTCTCAGGTGTGTTTTGAACCCAATGCTAATGCTAGCGTGTGTGCATTAATTCAGTGTTCAGGGGTGCCCGATAGGTGGATCGCGAAGGCAGTGCCAGTAGATTGCCGATCCCCCCCTAATTCTAATTAGTGATCCTCTCCTCTCCTAATGTACGCATTTAATTTCATTCTAAAGCAACCCAGGCTGACTCCAATCAGTGCAAGTCGTCCAGTAAGGTAATGACCAGGAATGTGTGAGATGGTTGTGACGGTTCCCTCCTCCTGACAGACGAGAGGCATGCAGCCCTGTTGTTCCGTCTAGTGAGCTCGCGAGTCAGAAAAGCGTGGGCACCCCTGGTTTAGAGTCACTGTTAATAGACATCTCTGTAAATGTGACACTTGTACTGTAGTCCCTGGGTGTATTAGTGTGCTGGGCAGGTGTACTGATGACTTGAAAAGACACACAAACTATATCCAAACACATTTCTTAAAACACCTGAACTGCTTTAAATTCAAGGACAACAAGTCATGAAATGTAAACTATTCAGGTCCTTTACAAAGAATGTTCGCGTCTTCATTGAGGTATTTATGCGCTTTCTCGTAGTTTGACGTGAGCACATCGAGCGACCTCACAAAGAACCCTAAACACAATAAACTGCACATACTGCACCCATTTATCTGTGGATTTTCAGTACCTGTGTACACTGAACATTTATATTATAATCAACTCATCCTTTAGCTCCAAAATTGTTTTCTCAAGCCTCACCGGCTCTGATGCTTCCCACTCAGTTTGACTCTTTGTCTCGCTGTCACTATCGATCTCCGTGCCCCCCGGCCCACTCTAGATGACCCTCTTCCACTCTTCTCTCACTCCTCCGCATTCTCCTCTCTTCCCTGTATTACTTTCACACAATTTCTCTGGCATTATTGTCTAATTTTCCACTCCTGCACATCAATCCGCCTCGTTCGCAGTCCGTCTCTGCAGCCCCCCCCCCCCCTCCACCCTCCACCCTTTTCTGTTCTTATTTTGACCCTCCACAGCCCCCCCCCCGTCCAGCACTTCGCGACAGCCCCCCCCCCCGCCCCTTTCACCATCATTCACATTCTCGGCAGCCCGCTCTGTGCTCCGTCGCTTCCCACCGCTCCGCTTTCCCTCTGCTGTTATATCTTACAAGGTCATGTTATGATTCCTGAAAGTAAACAATTGTAGGCGTCCCAGGGGAGCGCCCCCCCCCTCCCCGCTGCTGTCCTCTGCTTTCAGTCTGAGATGAAATGTGGTCCCAGCGCTGGCCTGTGCGCTTGCTAGATTTTGACGTAAATGCCAAGGAAACTTTTTCACAGCGGTAGGGGATTAAAAGTAATGAAAAGAAAGCAGGACATAAGAAACAGGGACAAACCTTGTCTAGTTTCCGGCTGTGCTCATATAAATGCTAATATTCCCGGGGATGTATTACATATAGACGACGCAGATTGATGGTCATATAGAAGCTATTTGTTGGTGATGATGTCGAAGGTTCATTTCCCGACAAAGTTATCATCACCGTACCGATGGGTTGTGCCCCAGAGTTTGAATCTCCCGTTCGCTCGTCCAGGCGGTCGTCAGGGGAAGATGCCGGTGACGGCGCTGGAGGCCTTCGACCTGGAGACGAAGAGCTGGACCCGTTACTCCTGCATCCCGAGCCGGAGGGCCTTTTCCTGCTGCGCCACCAACGAGCGAAGCCTCTTCAGCCTGGGGGGGCTCCAGCAGCCGGGGCCGCACAACTTCTACTCCAGACCTCACTTTGTCAGCACCATGGAGGAGTACGATCTGGATCAAGGTAAGCTGCCGCTCCAGTATTCACTTCCAACGCAGGACTCGAACCCGGAGCTTTGGTGGGGGGAGTTCTCTCCTGTGGATGGGGGTCAGAGTCCTAAGTTTACCGCTGATGGTACCAAACATACAGCAGGACTGACTGTACAGTCAACAGTATGCGTTGTACATCGAATAGAATAATGGCCAGAAAACGAAAGGTCATCTTTGAGATTATTGTTTTATTGTAATGCGCTTTACAGGACAACAAATCTGACTTTAAAGTAATTACTTTTTTGTTGTGATGGAAATTGATTCAAATGATCTACTATCTACTAAATTATCTACTACTCTACAAACAGATACATGAATTAATATATTGTCGCCAAAGCCAACATAGGCATTGAATAAATTACCTTCTCTTCTTCATACTGTCTGTTAATTCCCAGGACAGAGACGAAACAACACTATGCATCCTCGCAAAAACAACCGATGCTCATAAAACAGGAAGATTATGCATGGGCTCAGTCAGATCACATTATAGCTGATGGTGATGCTGAGCAAAAAAGTCCTTCCGTGCACCAGAAGCGGACGCCTTTGGCTGACGAGTCACATCAAATGTTTTTCTGCATAATTTCTGCTGTATATTCCTGAACCTTGAAGAGTAAGCACCCAAAACCCAGTGAATTGTTGGGAAATATTATTTGGTACTTTTGCTGTAAATCCCATTCTTTGTTGATTAGAGAAGTGGTCTCCTACCTTCTTTGCTTCACCGACCGGTTTCATGTTCGACAACATTCCGCGGACTGGTCTTGAAGATGTGGCGGATAAACAAACTGTTTTATTTAAGAGTGAGTTCAAGGTATCAGCATAATGTAGCATGTTTGATTGTATAGGAGTGTTCTCTTAATGCAATTTATGTCCACAAAATGATAGGAATGAGATTAGATAGTTAGTGTGACAGATGGTAAGTCAGACTGCTTTCATTGGACAACTCCTAATGGTCCATTCACACACGGCAAACCTTTGAGCCTCAGTCAAAAGCTAGAGATTGTACCGCGTCAAGCTCACCAAAGGCTAATCCAGAGCTTCTGCAACCAAAGGCATCCATCTATCTACTTTCCCCAGTTTTATCCGGGGTCGGGTCGCAGGCGCCCAGAAACAAAAATTCCCACAATTTGATTGATGCCATGGCCAAAGGTTCATAGAATGCGTCTGTTTCCTGTTGAACTAATATGTTCATCTGCTGTGCATAACACACAGTGCAATACAGTAGAGCACCAGAAACATTGTACACATGACATGTCATGTGTCTCCCGTAGCCAGTTACCTTGTAAAGAGGTCTACACACTAAATCATGGCGTTGGAGGACGAGCTCTCCCATGAATAGCAATGCTATATATTTAGAATGTGTGGGCATGCAGCAAAATACTGCGTGTAAGTGTGAAGGTATTTATGAAGGATGAATGAAAAACACGGCCCGTTAGCTGTAGCTTTCAGCCCGATATTTTAAGGCCTGGTGTGAAGTGCAGTGAAGTGTGCTATGCCCAAGGCACTCTTTTAATAATTCCCCAACCAGAGGCACCTGATGCGACCAGATACGGGGCAGGATCAGAAAGAATACCTGATCACACGTCGTGGTGGGTGCGTGGGGGCTGTTACAATCATGGCCAACCCCGCTCACTGCTTTCATCCTCGGAGATGTCATCCTGACAGTTTCAGAACCCTCTGGGGAATCTCCTCAAAAAGAGAAACCTTTTCCCTCATACTCCTTGTCCAGACAATCAGGGTTACGAGATCATAAATCTATTGCTATATATGTTTGGTGCTAATGAGTAAATGGTAGCATGCTTACACGCTTGATGGTGTAAAATGTTTGCATTTAGTAGTGTGTCACATAGAGAACAGCTTGACTGTGGTGTCTTTAGTATTTTATACACTGAGGGCATTTTTCTTTTTGTGTCAATTTGCACCTAAATATAAATATTTTTTACAGTTTTTTTATTTTATTTTTTGTACTTTTATGTGGATGTGAATATTACACTGTTGTGACTCAAAAGGGATCTTTATAGTTGGTTAGCTGCTTGCGCAAAACAGTTTGCACTAATCTAAACAAAAAAAAGTGTTCTCCCCCTTGGTGTAAAGGCCTAAAGTCTGGCTGTTTATTATAGTAAAGTCTTGAAAAAGTAAGCTCCACCCACACACACACAACCACACACACTAAGTGTTGGTGCCAGAGGAAAGAGGACAATTAGATATTCTACAAATGATGATTGTTGGATGAGAAGATTAAACCAAAAAGAAGCTATTAGGCACCCACCTATTTTGTGTATGTATGTATATGTGTGTGTGTGTGTTTGAATGTTTGTGTACACCTACATGTGTTTTGTTCAAACAGGGAAGCGTTTCAGGTATGTGGATCTGTTGTTTGCTCTTTCATAATGAGATCTCTCCCTCTCTCAAGGCGTGTAGGGTGTTTTCTGTGGAAAATCAAGCCTAAGTCTAACCTCCAGTCATATCAACAGCATCTTTTGTGACCCCCCCCCCCCCCCCCCCCCCCTTTGTGAATCAGTCAGGTTTAATGGGATTGGCTCAACGATGAGGTCTCTCTGTGGAGCCAAAAAGCCGACAGGCAAGGGAACGCAGCACTGTGGCTGTGCGCTTCACTATCGTTGTATGGCTGGTGTGTATCCGTGATAACAAAGCAAGTTACCTATTTCCTACGATGTCATCGGGGATATCTCAGCTCGGGCTTCAGGATTTGTAACAAATTCCTCATAAAAGTCTGCCTTTCAAACGAGATGCTCTAGAGACTCTTGAATAGAATGGGAGATCCTTACAGCAGCATGACACCACTTATCTTTCCTTAAATGTGCTTTACTTGATCAACTTGGCCTCCTGTAGGCAATACAACAATCTTGAAACACAAGATGAACATATTGTCAGCTTATAAAGTTCTCATGGCAGGAAGGAAAAGCCTTAGGAAGAAGAGTCTCCCGAGTGGTCCATTCTTAACAGTAGAAACATTATTGCTGTGAGCGTATGCAGCTTTTTCACTGCTAGGGAAAAAGAAATATGTACAAGGAAGAAGGCTTTAAAAGTTTTAATCAAAATCCACGAGCGTGTTAACAGTAGGGAACAGAAAATGACGTTAGACTAAGTAATATGGTTGGAACCAAGAACAATGTCAAATAAACATCTCGCAGTATGGACTTCATGTGTTTACCAAACCAGAGGTTCATATTCAGAGGAATATGATACGGAGCAAGAGCATAGAAACAAGCATAAAAAATATACAATAAGCAGTAAAAACCTCTGAAAGTAGATTTAGTAATGGGTTGGTTTGATTTAGTGACACAATGGATTGTGTAATTAAATGTTTCCAGAGGACAATCAGACGCTGGAATGTGAGCAGCGCTGCTCTGCGATGATGCTCTTTAATAGAGGTTACGACACTGTGGGCCTCTCGCTAATGCCGAGCAGGTTCATAACCTGTTCGTTTCTGAGCAGCCGGAACGTTTTCATTGAAGTGATTTGCATTTGCAAGTGTTTCCAACATCAGCTCACAGCGCTGATGGGAAGTAGAGCAGCACACGGGGTTAATGGCCGTACGGTGCTAAAAGAAGGTAAAGAAGCTGCAGCATCTGGGGCAGAGCGGTTCAGTGGCAACACCACTTACGTGCAAACAGCGTCGCTTTGGGTGATTGAAAACATCGGGAAGGAAATGTGAGAAAGGGATGTTTTACGTGGGTCACTATCTCCACTTTGTTTTGACAGACGATTTCCGGGGCTTTCATTCATTTTCCATTAGAGGAGGAAGGTGCCACCGTGGTATCGGAGATGGATGGTGTTATTACGTAATCAATGAAGAGGTAGTTAATAAGTTTGGGTATATTGTTCAGCCCAATGTAGACACACGCTTTTCAATTTGGTTGTCCTTCTTACTTTTTTAAATCTGAGCTGGTGATTCCAATTCATCTTCTTTTTAACAACTACATAATGACAGCAAAGTCCCAAATTCAGGGTAAACCTTCATAAATTCTTAATGTAGGTTCCGAAAGGAGAAGCAGAGCGTGAACGTTAAGTTGACGCGTGTTTGTAGTCATATACTTGTATCTCACACCAACTTCATTCCATTTGTGAAAGCAAAATGTCCTTTATTAATCCAAAGTTCTTGAATTACAGCTTCCCTTCTTCCCACGAGTATCGCCGTTCCACAGAATAATCCAATTTCTTAGTAGTATTGTGAAAAAATAACATGGTCAAAAAACTGTCCGGCTTACTGTTCCTACTCACTGCCAACTACCTGTCGTCATGTGTTTATCAAATATAATACAAATTTGGCTCATACCCTTAATATTATTGTCTTAGTTTGTTGTTGTCGTGTATGTTGATTATTTGACTTAAACATGCAACACAAATAGTTATGAAATGTTTTTTTTAATTTAATTACTTAAATAAATTATATTAATTTAATGGCAATGTTTTGCAAGCTGCTCAGAGTTGGTTGGGAAGTTAAACATCACACCAACATAATATCTTCTCTAGTATCTACTTTATATCAATGTGAAGACATCTCCTTCAAAGCGTTGTGTTTATTAATTTATGAATGTCGAGATAGAACGGGAGCAGCATGAATAAAGCGGAAATGTGGGAGCCAGCATTACAAATTCAATTTATTTTAGAGTGAGAAGTGGATGATTTAAGATGACTGAATATGTTTCACAAAATATATGACACACAAAATGACAAAATGACATTCAAAACCTGAGGTATGTTTCTTAAAAAAAGTTCTACCGCAGCGGCCTGATGTGTGCAGACGTGTGGGTGTGAAACAGTGGAGCCTGGTGTTCCTTTCAGACCGTTATGAGATGACGAGGACAGCAGCTGCTGTCGTGGGATTTTCCGAATTTCCTTCTTTAACAGGTTATTTTCAGAGCCGTCTTGGATGGATTAGCTTTAATACCAAGTAATAAAAAATGTCATTTCTTAAAGGACTAACAAGTAAAAATGACACTTGGAAGGCAACTTCTTTCTGTCATTCACTTGCTCATCCAATGTTATCATTACCTTTGTGGCTTTGTTTAGTAGTGACCTTAGGATTTTTGGAGGGGAAATGGATCCTCAACTGAAACCTGCTTGCTAAAAGGAGAAGGAACACAACATCTGTCACTTCAGTCATTCAAAATGTATTTTCTAATGTTAAATTCAGACAGTTTCTTGTTCTAACAAGATCAAAACAGAACAAAAATACTGTAACATTTTACAATATAGTATGTGTACATTTAGTACTTCATTGTAGTTAATTTACCGTTATAATAAGTATTATTACGTACCCACTTTTCCTTCCATTAAATAGGCAGATAACCATAGAGTGAATTATGAGCAATCCTAATTCTTGACTTGTAAATGGGGCCTTAAACTCACACTGATATTTTCCAAATGCCCTTTATATGAAGTGGCAATCAGTCTTTGGAGGAGTCGGCTCCTTCACTCTGACTCACCTTTGGTCTGTTTCTGGCTCTCGTTAAGCTGCATCACGATTGAGTCTCCACTTGAGGTTGTCCGCTGCTCTCCGCATCTTAAAATAATCCTGCCGTTGTCTCTGCCATCGGACCAAGGTCACTGGGTTGGTTTGATGTTTTCCACTAGTGCACCTTAAAGGCTTCCAGGGCTATTTGGCTGAACTTCATGTGAAAGTCAATGTGGATTTTAAAATTTGAACCCCACACGCCTGCAGATCTTATTCTCAGGAACGACTTGTCCAAACAAGAACACCCACTCCTCAGACGGTAAAGATGCAGCGCTTTGATCTGTAAAAATCATAGTTGGAGACTCATATCAACGAATCTACGATTCCTTTTCCATGACTCCTTTCTTCTTTCCTTCCTTGTCTGATCCCCGCTGTTCAGACAGACGAAGGAACTACTGATTGAGTGACTTGTAGAGTGAAAAGATAAATTAATATTTAAAACTTACACTGAAAAGCTAGAGCTCGCAACCTTTCAAGTATAACAAATAAAAAGTCCCTTTTCCTTCTCCCCTCCAACAATAAGGAAAAGGTAGATTTAGATGTGGAATATTCTTGCTGGGATTGATTATACTGTACATGGGTATATGACGTTGAGATCCATGTTAACTAGGGGTGGAACGATTCATTTTAACAACGATTCGATTCGAATTCATGGTTGGCAATCCGATTCATGGACGATCTGGGTTAATTTAGAACTATTTGATTCGATTCAGTGACTTGAAATCGATTCAGTACAATCGATTATGTACCATTTCAATCGATTTGTAATCGATATATGTCGTCCGAAATGACAATTTGCGGAGCACAGATCGATTCAGTTGGATCGCAGGAATATAAATCGATTAATCGATTCAGTGAATGAATTGTTACACCCCTAATGTTAACGTAATAATAATTTTAATGTACCTTGTCTCTCGCCTGATGTTAGCTGGGATTGATTCCAGCCCCTTAGCGAGCCTGTATGAAGAATAAGCGGCTTTGAAGATGGATGGATGGTTCACCAATAATCACATGGACGTATTCATCATGATGTCACCCAGAAAGCCTTTTTTGCAACATTTTTGGAATAGTTGGTCCATAACTTACCAGATGAGCATCATACTGACTTGAAACTACAGTGTGAGGCCATAAACCCATGTTTAACATACTGTGGTGAAGCCGAGATGGAAGTCGGGATATATTTAGCTAATTAAGCTATCATTTCTCCATAATATATATAATATGTATTCATTCAGTGTACACATAATGTAAGATAACCAGTAAAGGAACAAAGTCATGAAATGAAATGCTGGTCACGCTTGGACGTTACACTGGTTGAGACGGTATTCTCAATAACAAAAATAGTCCTCATGAACAGGGTTTAGCTAACACTTACTGCACATATCACACTGCTTTGGGAGAGGCATCACGTGTGTCATTGAGTGAATTTGAAGATTAGTTCTGCCTTTCCAAAGGTCTCTCATTTCTTTTTGAGCTTTTAGCTCTCTCTCTCTGTCCATCCGCACAGCCCATCTTCCTCTTTCACCTCCACATTCAACTCGTCTGGCCTCTCACTTATTAAAGGTCCCTGGTTGAAGTCCTCACTTTACATGTCATTGAACTCCCAGCTGTGTCGTCCGTGGCCCCGCTCACACTTATTCTTTCACGTTCTCATCCCTTTGGGTTCCTGCTCAGGAAGTAAAGATACGCAACACAATACCGTTGAAACTGCTTGGAAGATTTCTGCCCAGGTCAAGTCATTCTTCTGCATTTGTATGGTTTATAACCCAAGTCACTTTCTGCAAGCGGTTTAGCTGCCGGGGCTAATGTTGGAGGAAAGCGTTGTTCGGCCCGTGTGCATTTTGTCACCTCTAGACTACACAAGCTGGCTGGAGGAACACCAAGTGCATCTTATTAGCAGAAAATGACTTATTGTGTTTGTCATTGTAGCAATGTGCATGCCGCTTCAGCCTTAGGATGCCAGCCGATGAACAGATGGGCCACCACGAGGCAAAACGTCATAAAAGAAAAGAGAAATGATCGTGTGCACCTTATCTTTGAGTTTGCAGTGGGTTTTATAGTTAGCCCCTGATGGGCTGAATTCAGTCATCCAGACGACACGTCATCGGCTGCATAGACACCTGGTTGAGTGTGAGCCTTCATACTGTACATGTTTACTAAGCAGTGGATGTCACTGTGATAACTATAGGCAGTTTTTACGTTATGAACATTTTTAATACAAGTTAAAAACACCATTTTTGTCCTTGCTGAAAGAATTCTGGCAAGATAAATACATTAAACCCATTACTACAAACAATAACTCTTCAAACCATTTCATTGGTAATTCAGAATCCATCCACATCCCACTGCATTTACCCCCCATGTCGACAGTGATTGCCAGACAATTACACAATAATCAGCTCAGTTGAAACTAGCGCTTTTTTCTTGACATTGCCTGTTGATTAGCAGAGAAGTTCAGTTTGGAAAATGTCAAAGAAGCCATTCTAAAAGAAGTGTATCTATTTTTGGAATTCTGTTTTCTTTACCTGCTCTTGCTCTCACATCACTCCCTCAACTGATGCTGATAGGTTCATTACTAAAAGTGTCCATCCAGTGCTTGATGTGTGGATTGCAGAGCCAGTGAAAATGGAAGGTTGTCAAGGTCATTTGTTTTCCCGCCTACGTGTTTTTGTCACAAGCGCAGCAGGAAAGCAAAGACGTAGCGGCCCAGTCCCGTTGCTACGCGCTCCACTCGCTTCATGGTAATTATATTCATGCATATTTAACTGATCTCCTAACCGGCGGGCCCAATAAACAACTGTAATTACATTAAGTATGAAGCCGAATAGGTGTTGCATATCTGTTGACTAAGTATGCAATGAAAAGACCGGTTCCCTGTACACATTGTAATTGGTTAAGGCATGCTGTTGCCGAAAGTCTATAAATAGATCCCACGGGACCAGTGGTGATGACGGTGTGCATGTTTGCGTTGGCGTGCATGTGTTCATTTACTTGTATGTGTATTTGTACTCCTTATGTTAACAAGATGAGAGTAAAAGATGGACAGATGATTCAAGCGGAATTGGGGCAAATGAACACGTTTTTAACTAAACAATGATACAAATCTTCCTTGATTGTTATTGTTTATAGAAATCCCAGCTGTGGTCAAAAGGGGCTGCAGAGAGGAAGGGTATAATATATCAGATATGTTAAGCCATTTGATGAGAGGCCTGAAACCAACGCTTATCTGTGGTGGTTGTGGATGCTGACATCGTACTGTGTAAGGTACTCGTTTACATTAAGTGATGGCCTGTTGGCTGGAATCTTCTCAAGCAAAGGTCTGCATCAGAAAATGCACAGCAGAAAGCTTTTGAAAAAGGTTAAATGAAACACAAATGAAGTACTTTCGAAAAATGAATGTAGCTCAATTGTCTTTGCCCTGCAGCTCACATCTTTTTAAATTCCGGTCTGAAGTGATGTCAATCTAAAAAGCCAACATATCCAAATGATTCTAATCTTCTGCAAGGGCCTGTATCCGTGGTTACCACTGGTTTGAAATACATTTCCTCTCTGTTCACATCCTTGTTGGCTTGTTGGAAAGTGAATTCATGCGTTAGAACTTCCTTTGTATGGGCCCTTAAGTGGAGTTTTCATTTAATTTAATTTAATAAGACTCAATTTCAGATTTTATTTCTTTACTAATCGTCACAGACTCTTATGTGAGACATAGTAGTTTTCATATGCTCATGGGAAGTTAATTTAGCTGTCTGCTTTTGAACATATTTAATTATATGTATGTTATTAACGTGGCCTCTTATTACTAAAAAGCTTATTTTACTAGGCGTCGAAATCGTCCGGGGGCATTATGTCTTCAGGATCTCGGTCCAGTCCAATCTCATGAACTTGGTCTCTCACAAGAGGAAGTTTTTTCATATTTGGCAGAAACGTCCGTCTTGCCTCAAAGATAAAACAAGTAAGATTTGTTGGTCAATGGTCACTGTGACCTCATGTCGGCCCCACTCTCTTCATCACGCGCGTCAGGGTCAAGCGATGTGAACTGTCCATGTGTCCTGTACAGTGTCTTGAACAGACCATCCATCCTCCTTTGGGCCTCTGCTCTGCAGGGACATGACTGAGACTGTTGACTGACCCTGTGCTTCCATGCGTCTCCTCTAAACACAATCCCTCTCTGTGACATCGACACTGAGCACATGTTCCTGCCTTCCTCTTGATCCCGTTGAAGGGCTATTTCCCCTCATCAATAAAACAAAATATAACAAAACAAGTGCATATGTTCTGAAATGTTCCAGTGACACCTGCCACACAAATTGTTTTGGTTTAATTTTTGTTTAAACTAGACTTGTGCGACCACCAGACCAGACTTACATCTTACCACGGACAAGAGTTTAGTCTTGTAACTTGTCTAAAGGAACCAATCAGAAATTGACTGTCACAAATTCTTGCATCTTCCAAACAGAGAAAGAGAACAGATGATTTGTGGTTAGAACCTGTATTTCATATCTGAGAGGATGTTAGAGATGGACACTGTCGGCTTTGGTCCACAATAATGGAGCTGCATTGGGCTTCATCCACATTCAATTGTGAGGACGATATAAGGGAAGATAAAAGACTGAACCTCGATTCAATCGGTTAAAGGAATGAGTATATTTAAGTTGGAGAGATTGGATTTGAGACAAAAAGAGCCAGAGATATGATAATAGAATTTCCATTTTCACAGCAGGTGTCATATCCACTCTTGTTATTCTGCGATAGACTTTCACAGGATAAATACGTTTGTTAAGCCTCCGGCTGATTACTTCTATTTAAAGCACAATCCCCGGAACAATTGTGGCTTGCAAATCAGTGATACTCTGTGAGGGGGATGGAGCGCGGTTCTGCAGAGATGTTGAACCATGATTCAAAACCCCGCTTGCTGACCTTTTAAAAATCCAACCTGTTGTTTTTCCCCGTTTCTGACTCATCTGGCTCATGTGCACAGTCTCCCCTGCGTGGACTCTCTCTGCTACTCTACGATCAATTTCATGTTCCGTTTTATTCCTTACTATTCCTTTTATTCCGCTCTGCACTCTCACTACGCTCTTTCCTTCCAGTATGTTTTGCGTCTTCCCCTTTGATCTCTTCGCCCACGCAGGGCTGTGGAGAAGGCTTGCCAGTCAAGAGGCGGCAGCCAATGAGAGCGAAGGCAAAGCTCGTGACCCCGTCGGAGTTCTCTTGACTGCCATTTGTTACTGTTGATCTCATTGTGCAACCTTTCTGTTAAAACAGTCCTTTTTTCCTTTCATCGTGTGGTTTAGAAACAAAAGAGATGATGTAATGCTTTCCGACAACTGGCTGCATGTTGAGGTTTTTTACAACGTGGACCACCGCTAGCTTGACCTCCACACCGCCGCGCCTTTTAACGCCGCGCCTCACGTGCGCAGCGTGGTTTGGCAACCTCGACTGGAGGTATTTTGGGTGCCAGCTGCTTTTCCTGATTTGTTTTCCACTGCAGATGGTACCCCGGCAGTGTAGGCGGTATCCTTAGCCGATCGTCATAGCAACGCTGCATGAAATTGCCGTGGCATCATTGGAAACGAGACCCGGCTGTAGCTGGATCCTTTTATCGGGGATGTTTGCACCTCGTCAATCAACCACGGACTAGTTTTGTTTGTCCAAATAAATTTGAATGTGAAATTAAATAACTGCGGTTGTCAACATTATAGAAATTCTCTGAAACCATCCAATTCAAATGTTTCTGACGTGAGCAATTAACAGTTTCTCTGCTACGCTCCATCCTCTCACTACCTTTTGTATATTTATTAACCCACAGCCTTTAATCTTCATGTAGGTGGGGTGAATAAGTGTATCCACTTGTGTCTTATTTTCATAATATATCCAGCAGCAGACCGACTCATTCATGCATTTCTACATGTTTGCATTCTGGAAGCTCATTTAGAGAACCGCACACCAACCACCTGACTTTCTAAGAATCAAAGCGGAGCAGTAACACATCTGTCAGTAGTTCAGAGATAGCAGGCTGCATGGTGCGGCCTTGATGGTAGAACTCATTAGAGCGCACAAACTTTCAAGCGCACCTTCTGAGCATGAATATTTATTGGATTACTGAGAGGCGAGAGAGACTCATTAGCGGACCCAGTAGAGACCTGCAGTTTCCGTTTCTGCCCCTCCACCCCTTTGGTCCCGAGTTTCTCCATAAAGTCCGGCTGGAACCGACCGAGCCACAATAATCGGTTTTGTCCGGGATCATTTCCAAAATGACGAGGATGATTCATCAGATCCTCATTCAGCTCAGTCCTCTCCACTTTATATTATGAATGAACCTATACTCTTATCTCTGCACTCACAGGAAGTTTGCTGTAATTTGCATTGGCTTTTTTGGATTGTTTTGCGCATCCCCTCAACCCTCATGAGGCGTGGATTAGAGCATCGATCTCGTGGTCAATAGTAGAGCGAAATTAATCAAACCCTGCATTGCAGCAGCTGCCGTACATTCATGAGTGTGTGCGCTCTACGAATGGATGTTATTTTCTATTCGTCTAGGATGCAGAGAAATCTGGGGAATGAGTACTATCTATCAGAGAGCCGGATAAAGGAATGCAGAGAGGGGCCGAGACCTCCGAAGGCTTTGCGTTGCATCAGCAGAAAACCAGTTAGGAAAGTGAGGAAAGGTCAGTCCTCTTCTATAGCGCTTAACCTTCGCAGGGGGGCAGGAGTCAATTCCCGCTAGCATGGGGCGAGGAACGGGGTGCACCCTGGGCCAATCACAGGGCTGACATAGAGACATTTACTCTCACATTCACACACATCTCACGCAATTTTATCTTTTTCATTTGAATCTCATCCCACCCGCTTGTACCGGTCGCCATGGATTCACCAGCGGATGTACGCGAGCACTTTGGGACAAAAAAATCATATTTATACCTTTTTACCATCATAATAACACATGGAATGGTACAGTATATAAAGGTAATGTATGTACATGACTCTCAGTGGCCAGTATTTTGCATTGGGTGCTTTTACATTTTAGATTTTCAAGTACATTTTGCTCATATTTCTTTCACACGCCAAACATTTTGGAAGATATTTTTGGCATGTTACTGCTTTTTCAGAAAGGAAGGAAGGCATTTTTATGCATAATATCTTCTTGTATGCAGTCGCTGCACTTTTGATTTTCAGTTTTAACTTTTAAGATTAGCTACCTAAAGTGTTTAAGTCACCTTAAAAAAAGACATCCGGCTTCACTCTGAGGGTGCCTGAAAAATGTAACCAACATTTTCTTGTATGCATGTGTATTATTGTTCTAATACAGTATATGTGTCCAAATCTAGTTTCAGAATCTGCTCATTTGTGTCTTTGGTCTTATGTGTATATTTGAAAGCTTGTGTTTTAATCCGTGTGCGTGTGTGTGCTCCTCCTTCCGTCTCATAAGACTTTTTGGAGATGTGTGTGTCTTATTGAGCTCGACGACTGGTGTCTGGGAGGGCGAAACCAGAGAGGGAAGGGGATCGATTCTGAGCTTTAAATAACACTCTCTCCTCTCCTCCAGCTGAGTCCAGCAGACACAGACCTGCCCCACATGTCACTCAACTAACCGGCGTGTGTGTTTGCACCTCCACCACTTAGTACAACAGCAACAAGGGAACTGTTAGCCGAAATCTCTCTCTCTCATTCCTTCCAGTTTCCCTGAGTAAACAAATGAATCATTAGTGCTGATCATTAGTATCCTCTGATAGGTTAATGCAGCAGTGAACAATCCTTTTTGCATGAGAGGAGAGTTCGCTCTGTCTCTTGGCAGCTTTCGGCTTGACGGGCTTTGTGTGTCACTATATACATGTGAGAGGCACACAGCAGTTATCTCTCACGTTGTCATTGGATGGAGTTGGGGCAGTTTTTTTGGGATGTTAAGAGGACAAAAGATTTTGGTCCAGGTAGCGTCTGCGTTGTACCGAGGTCGGCCTGCTAGATTGCCAACTTTTCCACACATGGCCACTACTTTATTATTTTAGGTTTGTAGCCTTACAGAAATAGATGTAGGAGCGACAGGTGTAGGGAAGGGTGGGGTTTCTGACGCTGTTTGGAGGTCTGACGGGCGCTTTGGTATACTGGTGTGTTAAAACAGGAAGTCTCATGGTTCTGTCTTTGATCCACTTTTCTACCATTATAAGGGTTATTTTATGAAGCATCACTGATTCATTTGCAGGTTTTAACTAACTAACCTGGGATGGGTACCGATTCTCAACAGTTATTGGTTCTTTTCATCACTAAATAATACATTCATAATACATCCATCCATCCATCCATTGTCAAACCGCTTATCCTGCACACAGGGTCGCGGTTCATAATACATATAAAGTATTATTTGAAAAAAAGGATAAAACATTTGTATACATTTTCATGCTTGTTGAGCAGATCTGTTGATAGGGTCTTTTAACTTGAATATGTGTGTGTGTGGATATGTGTTTGTGTCAATGTTTGTGTGTGTGTGTGTGTGTGGTAAGAAGACCTCATCCCTGAAAGAGATGGCAAAATAGTTACGATAATATATCAGCATGGACACAGAGAGCTCAAAAGTACCAATAAAAAAAAAAAAAAATACTTAATAATATTCCGTCTTAAAATACATGAACATGTGACCCTTTTACCTACACTAAACTTAAAAAAAAGTTATCACGAGGACACATCAGACCCGTCCACTAACTTAGGCCGTATTGCTTGTTAATTTGAAAAGAAACAGTACTTAATAAAGAAAGACAAACACACATATTAGTCAATCGGAGAATTCCTGAAACTGAACCGAACACAGACGACAACACTGTCCTGGCTATTTCTGCAAATTTATTTCCAGCCGCCCCCTGGGGAGAAGCCGCCTATTTGAAAGCTCGACTCTACATTTGCATGTTATCTGGCCTTTCCATTTTACCATGGCTGAATAGCTGAACTGCTGCAGCCGGCATATCTGTTGGTGAGCTCTGCCGTCCCGTCTTCTTAGTCAGAGATTACCCTCACTTTCCCCCTAACCACTGGTATCTCAAAGGTGTGCTTCTACTCTCCTCTCCTATCCTCTCCTCTCCTCTGCTTGTGTCCTCTCATCTCTCTTGTCATTGTTTGCAGGTAATTAAGTTAACTAATTTTCTCTATATTCTCAAAATGAGTTGACCCGTTTGTTTTTCATGATATGTTACTATTTGTTTCCTGTCGTTATTACTGACTGACGTCAATGATAATTGGTTATTTTTCTCTGCCTTTTGAAAACCCCATTTTTGTTAAATGAAAGGTACTTCCTCAGCGTTCTTTCCGGCGAGGAGGAAGTTGTCGTTCATTGTCTGTTTGTATTCTCATCACCGGGAGACTTGGCAGCAGCAGAAGTGCACTAAAGAACAAGTCTCTCTCCTTTAGGTGAGATTACTGCACTGCCCTGACCATTTAGTGGACTGCAACTGAGACTTATTGTGCCGTACAATGGCACTTCATTTGTTCAACCATGCAGCCATCCACTGATCAATACCTCCATTATGCTGCTTATCCCAGTCTTTGGTGGCAGCCTGAAAAGAACACACCGCCCTTTAACCTCCACATCATGTCTTCCACTTTTTATCCTTTGTGCTTGTTCCGAAGGAAGGTGTCCAGCGCAGCGGGCTCCTCTCCGTGCCTCCTGTGGAATCTTGATTCCAATGTGGTTGTCATTCTGATCCACCATGGCTGACTGTATCTTGTGTGCTCTCACCTTTGGCAGGTATCTGGATGAAAACCAGCCGAACATCCAGGATGAGGGAGAAGAGGGCCGACTTTGTCGCAGGATGTCTGGGAGGAAGGGTGATAGCAGCGGGTGGTCTAGGTCAGCACCTCCCTTCCTTCAGCTTGTTCCATGTCTTTGTATCTGTCAATTAACGGCCAAACCTTACAACAGGGTATCGGATGTGTCTGATCAGTGTTCTGGTAACGGGTTTCACCTCGGCGGGAGTGTAACAATGTGCCGGATATTTTTTGACTGCAGTATGTGAAGTTCAAGATTCGCAGGGATTGTCAAACTTCTTTTCCTGTTTATCATCCTCTCATCTTTGGCCGGCTGCAGGGAATTGGTCTCATGACTGCCGGAAAGATGACTTAAGATTAATTAAGAAATTATTTTGCATAAATAATTATTATATTATACATATTGGGGTAGCACGGTGGCGTGGTGGTTAGCACTGTCGCCTCACAGCAAGAAGGTCCTGGGTTCGACTCCGTCCAGAGGCCTTTCTGTGTGGAGTCTGCATGTTGTCTGCGTGGGTTCTCTCCGGGTACTCTGGCTTCCTCCCACAGTCCAAAGACATGCTCTAGGGATCTGGTTGATTGGGGGCTATAAATTGCCTGTAGGTGAGTGTGGAAACAACCTCCATATTTCCCAGTAGCCATGGTCTGCTGTCTCGAATCAAAGAGGTTCATCTCAAAAAAGTGAGCAGATTTATGAATCCCTGCAGTAACTCAAAGGCCAAGGATATCCAAAATATGGATTTTGCACTGAAAAGGAAATGCAAAACCCAACTACTACAGCCAATAACACACATTGTGTCAATTCAAAAATAACTTTCCCCGAGACTTGGAAAACAGCTGCAATCTTTAAATCTGACTTGAACTGCAAATGCAGACCCATTGCCATCTTCCCAGTTGTCTCTGGATACTGGAAAATATTGTAGCTAAGCAACTCATAATACACATAGAGACAAATCCGTTACTGTCTTAAGAACTGCAAACTGCTGACTCATTAAAACATAAAACGTCTTTTGGATAAGTTCCTGGGACAAGTTTTGTTAGAATTACAAAAGGCTTTTGATACTGTTAACCACAGTGTGTTGCTATCCATCCCAAATTCCATTTTTCTGATCCTGCATCACAATGGTGTGACTGGTACCTGAGGGCAAGAGCCCAATGTGTGAGAGTTAATGGGGAAAGGTCCATCATCGCTGCGAATAGTCAGGGGTCGGTTCAAGGGCTATTGCTATTTAGCTGTTTTCCTTTTTTTGTTAATTTTTTTCCTTTTCAGCCTCAAATTTGGGGACACAGTTTCTAGCTTTCTGATTTCAAATCAAGCCTACCACTTAACGTGAATAAAAGGCACTCATCACAAACAAATATATTACATTACATATCATTTAGCTGACGCTTTTATCCAAAGCGACTTACAATAAGTGCATTCAACCATAGGGATACAAACTCAGAAGAGGAAGAAACAAGAAAGTGCAATTTCCTCAAATAAGCCAATTTAGTTTGCTATAGATAAGTGGCGTTATAAGTACAATTTAAGTGCTACAATTTGTTAGTCTTTTAGTGGAGTCTGAAGAGGTGTGTAATGTCACACACCACTAGAAACATTAAAGCCTGGGCTACAAAGCCAGATAATCTGTTGGAATATGCTCCAAACACAACTCCAACATCATTTAAAGGAGTTACTAAAATATCACATGCAAATTTTCCCCAAACTAAACAAACTTGGTGCATTTGCGGAGATAACGTTCGAAAGATAGATGCTAGCAAAGGAACTGAGACACGAAACGAGCCGATTCCACCCTGATTAGAGCCATATCTTTAACATTTCCCTCAGACAAACCTTTCCGAGGTTATGGGAAAACACGGCAGGCACATAGATCACATTATTGCTTTTCGATGATAAGCTCCTCTCCTTATTGGGGGGGGCTTTTGCACTTCAGCGTCAGAGTCTAAAGTTACTCTAGAAGAGTTGGCCGATGGTGTGAACGTCTTTGCCCAAACAATCAGAAACGGACTTCATGAGGGGGGAAAGCATTTTAAATTGCAGAAATTGAATTTTTGCAAAACGGACTAACCGACCACAAACATTTTTCACTTTTAGTTTAATCAAAAGATGTGGCATCCTTTTGTTCCTAAGACATTAGACTGTCCATATCAGAGATCTTACGTGTATCAATATATAAATACTGATATGTACTAAACACACAAGTGTTTTTATTATGACATCCTTTTCCAGATAAACCTTGTAGTTGCAGAAATATGGCATTTTTAGAATGTGCAGGCAATTTTTGAGCAGAGGCCTAAAAAACGGCTCAGCCTCCTGTGGACAGATTTGAAAATTCATTTTCCATTAGCTTTCTATGTTCTGCTCGACAGAGCTGCATTTGTTCACACGTGAAGAGAGACTGAGCAAAGCAACGTAGGAATCAGAGGTAATTTGTCCTCGCAAAAATTGATTTAGGTATGAGTGAACTAGCATGCATCCCACACATTACAGTTCATATAGAGATTACAAATATAATTATATAGAAATACAATACATACAAGATTTACCATAAAGGTTACATGCAAATAATACACAACATTCATTGTAACAATTATCTTTCATTTTCAAACGGCAACTCAGACAAATATAAGCCAGGCAGTCTAAAAACAAAATCATACCTGGAGAGTTAGATAACATTGAACAAATACTTTGGAACACTTTAAACTGAAGTTGATAAATAATTTACCCCATGATCATTTTAAACAGGAATTATAAGTAATACTGTATGTTGTCTGTTAAAGGAGCAATTGCATTTCTTAAATATATTTAACAGTGCTAGCATGCCATGAATTATACATTATAAGACCAAAGCTGATTGGTGCCCGGGCTGAACTTTGGACACCCCTGATATATATATATATATATATATATATATATATATATATATATATATATATATATATATATATATATATATATATATATTCATGGTATATATTACATTATATTTACAGATATTAAACGTGTGTGGTAGTTAGGAAATTAGCTTATCAATTTTGCGTCGAACAATATGCAATTATTTCTGAGATTTTAAGCAGTTTAGGTTTTACAAAACCCCACACCTTAACATAGATATTTATTGACTATTTCTTGGATAGTTTCATCACACATAATTCAATTTAGCAGTTTTTTTCTTCTTATGTGACAACAATAAGACAGACATCTCACCTTTGCGTGTGCGAGAACAAGAGGGAAATGGCAATCTTGCCCCGCTGAGAGAGACAATTAGAAAGTCAGCAGGTGACAACAGAGACAGAAAGGAAAGAGGATTAAATGAGGGACTAGAGTGTGAGTGTGAGTGCAAAGGGAGAATGACACCGAGGGACCCGTGAGAGGAGAAGAGATGTTGTATGTTTATTCTATGGGAGTGTCAGCTGTGAGTCCGGCTCCCCATCTAATCCATGAGAATATTTTGGGTTTTGCGAGTCATCGCTGGTTTATAGGACATTTCCAAACCCATGCTTTGGGAAATAAAAGAGGAAAATACATCCACAAAAGAGCAGTATAACATTAAACTGTGTGTGTGCGTGTGGGTACACATAAAAAAATGCAGACAGTGTGGTGTGTGAAGTCGTCCTTACATTGTTTTACATAAATACATTAATACTGTGTACTAATGAAGTCACTGGATTGAAAAGCAGCTTTTTATAGAGCAGCAGGAGGAGTGACAAAGGAACGTCAACAGGTGGCCAGGTGGGATGTTACATGACTTTAGGCGTTGGTCTTCCTCTAATAGTCGGCTAAAACATTAAGGATTGGGCTACTGGGGGAAACATAACTGATGAAAACTGATAGCTTTATAACGAAGTGTTTTATCATTTACATGCCAAATGAAAAGGAGCTTTCCTCATTTCCATAACTTGAGGCTAGTAAGTAGTCTCACGTTTCAAAGCAAACCACCAAACAAAAAAAATATGCAATATTCAAATTCTGGATCCTTTCCCTTAAAAGAAAACCAAAATGAGCGAATATTTTTTAATAAATTAAATTTTTTTTTACGTATTTAAGGCTGTTTGAGGTCTGTTTTCTAACGAACAAACTGCATGGGTGTTGGCCGATACACCAACATAACATAACAGCATTTCACAGGCTAGTTTTAACCTGAGGATACGAGCGCGTAGTGACTGACTGAGCATCCTCAGCAATGTGTCCCAGATGTCTTATACAGGATATTAATATATACATCTACTGGCTACAATGGAATAATATATCAATCAGTAAGTTTTCTGTAGAATCTAATCTCTTGAAATGAATGTTGAAATGTTGTGTTTCTGCTACCTTAGAATGAGCCGTTTACATCCGAATACGGAGCGTCGCTCTTCACGTAGCCAGACACCGTTTTTGTAGAGAAGCTCAGAACGATTAAAGCAACCTGTCTCAGCTGCCTAACAATGGTTGGAAAACACGAGGGAGGCGCTGGTGTTTGTAGTCTCCACGGTCGGAAAGCCAAACACGGTCTCAAGGAGACACTGTCACCGCTAAGCTAACTAGCTTAGCCAACCCCACACATTGGTAGCAGATAGATAGATAGATAGATAGATAGATAGGCAAGCAGACAGGCCACCGTACTGCTCCTACGCTAAGTTGGCACACAGGGGGAAATATTGTAAAAAAAGCCATGGGTTAAAAATGTAATGTGATGTAAGTCGCTGCTGATAAAAGCGTCAGCTAAATGACCTCTAATTTAAGAGGAGTAAAATTCATCCTGATGCCAATTAGATGCCCATCGAACCACAAGTTGTTTACCAGCATGTATGTTTTAGACATAATAATCTATCATCCCCTTGTCCTCCATTACTTGTGATTTGAGGGTCGTCGTGGCGCAGGAGTAGAGAGGGTGCGCTGGGAACCGCAAGGTTGGCGGTTTGAGCCCTGGCTGCTCTATGTCACATGTCGAAGTGTCCCTGAGCAAAACACCCAACCCCTAATTGCTCCCTGGGCCAAAATGTAAAAAGCCATGGGTTAAAAATGTAATGTAAGTCGCTTTGGATGAAAGCGTCAGCTAAATGCTTTGAAGGATCACGTCAAATCCTACACACTGCACCTTTGAAGGCGATGTGTTACCAAACAGTAAGATGTTTGTATTTGTTCGGGCTAATCTGGGCAGGCGAAGTTGAATTCAGTTTATTCACAGATCTGAAGAGATATTACATCCAAGGCACTTATCCTTCATTTTTTGGGAGCTAATTCTGAACATGACAGAGCAAAGACAAGCAAATGCCGTAACCATTTAAAAAATGTCACGTCAAAATGCTACTCACTGATTATCAATCTGTTTCCTCGTGCATTTATCCACGTTAGTTTGTTACAGTGACAGTTACTCTCTCCATCTCATTTTATTCGTATTTGTATTTGGCGATGAGCGCCCGACAACTTGATATCCACATGTTCATTTCAATTAGATGCCGCTCTTCAGGGAAGAAGCTTTGAGGTGCAATTATGTGCTCAGCCATATCATTTTATTGAATGCTAATTTGCCAGAAATGTACACACACACACACACACACACACACACACACAGACAGGCATATGCATACCGTATACAGAACTAACATATACTTGAGGTTTTCATAATTTGTGCCTTCTCGTCTGTTTGAATGTGAATAACATCATCGTCTTTTTAAGGCTATAACATTGGATTATAATATTAAAGCTGCCTAATATGCAAACCAGAAATAACACACTGTCAGAGACGTGTAATGATTCAGAAAATGACTTCAAATAAAAAATCAACAGGTAAATCCCTGTATTTATTTAGGTTGATAGGATCCGTGGCTGCAACTAATTTCGTAATTTTGCCCTTCTGCGTCAAGGCAAATTGCCATAGCAACGTTCACAGACAACATTACGGTATGACAGGCTAATGAAACACAAAACTGGGTTTAAATGTTAGTTTGGAATTTACTACAGTGTGGATCATTGAGCTACGACGTACTGTTGAAGCTAATACGGGTGCCTTAACTTTTAAGCTCTGAATAACAAAGCATTTCAGGACTGAAAGTGGCTCCCAGGTCTAACAGAGGCTTTTATAAGCGTATTTGATGAAAAGAATCTATATCAACTTAAAAAAATAATCCTTTGTTTTGACAAGTTCTCACCTTGCATGGTCTTTCCCTTGATTTGTTTTTATTCAATTTTGAAGAAAATCTTTTCTCCATTAGCCAGGGAGCTGCAGTAAGGTTGATTCATTTGTGTACGCTGGTGTCCCCCTCACACTTAACATGATCCTTTCCGATGTACTATTCGATTTTTACTGTTCACCCACAGCCATATCCATCAGAAAGAAATGCATAAGATAGCAAACTCAAATGAACCAGGAATAGCAGGGCCCATTTAAATGGTAAGACGATAAGGAATTTGGGATGTATTTCTCTTACCATTCTAGAGATAAAAAAGAAGTAATAAAGGAAAAAGGAAAATGTATTTTCCTTGATTAATATCACATGTTTAATCGTTAGAGTTGATGAGATTACACTGAAATGCAACATTCATGATAGATTATCTGAAGATATACATGGGCTCTCTCTGTGTTTTGGCTTACTGTTGACTGGGGCTTTTACCTCATAACACTACTTACATCCAAATAGCTGTGTTACAAAGCATAGATCTACCAAGAACACTAAAATAGTAATAAATACAATATTCACACATCACCAAAGACCTACGTGCTATTATGCAAATAACTGGATAACGTAAAGGCCCATGGGCCTGAACGGATATGAATAGAAGCTCCTGGCTCGGGGGTCACTATGATATCACACTTGTTGCTGTCTGTCGCCATCTGTGGGCTGAATCCTGTGTGTCTATCCGTACTCAGAGCTACGGCCCCTTTAAGAAAGATTGCATTCTCTAATCACTGTGACTCTCCTGATGTTTATCATGCAAACATTTAAGTAGCTAAATCCCATTTTGTCAAAGATAACGTCTTGCTTGTTGTAAGAACTTGACTTGTGTCTGTTGTGTTACCGACGTGGGGTTTGTTCGGCATTTATAGTTTACAATCCTACAGAGCATGTTGCTGTAGAAATAAATAACCCAATATAATGTCGTGAACACAGCTTACTCATATATTTACAAAGGCTGAATGTGTACGACTTTATTATTATAATGCTAATAGGACATAGTTTGGACAGCACATACTGTGATGGTTGTAGACTCCTTGTTAATAAATAATTGTAACATACACAGGTTCTACTTCTTCTAGCCGCTGAGGAGTCGTGTTGACCATGTTCTTGATTATACTAAACAAATCTCTGTTACAGAGAACAGAATTAATGAACAATGCGTGCTGAGAAATCCCTGCTGGAATATGATAAATACTGTAAAGTGGGCTTGTAATGATGCAGTTGGCATATGAAACATTAGCACAAAGTCCTCTGCTGGTTTGTAATGCTGTGCAATCTCAAAATAGAAGAGGGGAGAAGTTGGTGAGGTGAACACAGAAGACAGAAAAATAATTACTTGTGGGCTTTGGGAAGGGCTGAAGAATGGAGATGTAAACAGAGGATGAAAATGATATTTTTGAAGCAAGCTTTTTTTCCGTGCGATTGATGTCTTTCAGGAGTGGCCCAGCCTTGCGTGCACAATCATCTAATTAAAAAGCATAGTGGAAATTGCGTTCTAGCTTTATATTATCAGCTTTTCCGTTTCACTGATCCAAGCAGACCTCCAGTAGACGTTTGACTGCAAAACAGCAGATTGATCAGCTTCAAAGTCAGCGCCGTAGAACGAATGAGTCAAACAAACATACATACAACCTGAGTTAGCTTAGTCATTCTCCAACATTAATAAAGCTAAACGACAGCATGAAGCTAATAGTGAAAGAGTAGTTGTGCAGAAGAGAGCATGAGGAGCACAGAGGAGACAAAAAGAAGAAGAGAATCGTCTCACAGAATGGATTCGAAATAAGAAGAGAAAAAGTAAGAAAGATGAGCAATTGAATAAAGTAAAGAGGTGAAAGGGTGAGCTTAACGGAGACAGGCAGGAAGAGCCAAAAGGGATTACAGCAAAAAGTGATGAAAGTAAAGAAAGGAGGAGGAACAAAGGAGAGGAGGAGAGAGGGAGCAGAGCGGAGGACAAGAGGAGCGGCTGGACAATCGACATGACGTCTGTCTGCCGGGAATCAAAGCTACGATAGGAAGCCTTTGAGCTCCAAGAGAACGTTTCTGTGTGTGCGTGCGTGTGTGTGTGTGCGTGTGTGTGTGTGTGTGTGTGCGTGTGTGTGTTTTAGGGGAAGCAGGCCAAGATTGCTTTGAAAAAGCCGGCTCGCCAACGCTCTCTCCCTTCAACCAAACGATGATAATAGTCTTCCTCGGACACAAACACTACACACGCAGGGTCTCGCTGTGACGTGGGGTCTCCATGGCGACGGCAACAACTTACAGCGGCTGATATAAAATGACAGTGAGCGTTGCACCTGGGGTGAGATGGAGGGGGAGGGAAGGAGAGTCGAAGCGGGAGGAGGAACATCAGACGTCAGAGAGGAGATGAAACGCAAATGTGGTACGAAAATCCGCCTGGACTCAAAGAGGAACAAAGATCACTTAGAGCTCACGTTTATGTCACAGCTTGTTTCTCGCATTCATGTGACGGAAATATCCAATTGGATAAAATGATGGAGCCATTGATAAATGACTGCTTAGTGATTCTAGTTCATACCTAAAGCTGCATTAATCGAGCACATTGATATGATTGACCAACACGTGGTGACTTCCTCCTCTGGAGTCGGGACCTTCCTTCGAAAGCCGCTTGGATGTTCACGCTAAGTTCTCTCAAGCTGCAGACAAAAGCTCTATTCGGGGAGGCCATTAGTGTACCAGAACAGTTCGTCCACCATTCCAGGTGTTGATGGAGTCACGGTGATTCACCATCACGTTGCTGTGGCAGATGCTGCTTTGGATGTTTAATGTCTGCATTTGTTTGTGTGTGTGTGTTTATTCTGCTCTCAGCGCACTGACTGGAGGTGAAGTGTGTCGGGACATGTTTTTTGTTTAGCGTGTTATTAATACGCATTCATAATCTTTAGGTGACGAATGTGAATTTAGTCAAAATAAAAATGCCGATTTGAGGATTTGAATCCTCTGAGCCACAGGAGCCAAAACATGAAATCCACACCTCTGACACCTTTTATCTTGATTTATATGAACATTTGAGGCGTCTAAATCTATTTAAATAGAATGAGCTATATTTGTATATTAAAGCCTTTGCTTAGTGCAGACATGTTTCCAACCCGTGTGATGATGCATTCAAAACATAAACGCGTTCCTTTTTCATTTCGCAGGGAACGAGCCGACGCCGTTGGGCACGGTGGAGAGCTACAACCCGGTGAAGCGGCGCTGGGAGTACGTGGCGCCAATGCCCACCGCGCGCTGCTCCTCCGCCCTCCTGCAGACAGCCAACATGCTGTTTGTCATTGGCGGGGTCTCCCAGGGACCCAGTAACGCTTTGGAGGCCCTCTGCTCACCTGAAACCGTGTGACACGCGCAGGAGTCCAGAGTGGGATCCGTATTTTAGTCACGTGAAATGGATCCATGGAATCGCACTTGGCGTTTTCGACCATTTTTTTTTCCAACTGATGGATTGTGCACACTGGGACATGAGCCAAAAACAAACACACACACACACACACACACACACACACACACACACACACACGGTGTCTGGAGAAACAACACGCCTTTGACCTGATCAGCATTTTTCAGAATAAAAGCAGGGTAATTATCTGGACACTAAAAGGAAGATAGGGCCATATCTGTAAGTCTTTTTCGCGGCGGTGGCGCTCTTTGCGTAAGGGAGCTCGGACACTTTTCTATGACCTCGACCGAGTTTTAGAGAGTGCCGTTCTAGTTGTGTGAATGTCTGTTTGTGTTCTTCTTCTTGTCTCTTTGTGGCACTGCTAGCAAGTGCTACTCCAGTGTCAACAACAGTGTCCCTTAACACGTTCTCCACACCTTCTCGCACCCCAAGCAGCTGCCTGCCAGTCAAGCGTTGACCACAGTCACTGTGTTTCCCTGGTTCCTTTAGTTGCAGAAAAGCTGACTGTGGTCCGAGCTGCTGGCATCTCGCTCTGCTGTCCATCCATCCAGCCTCTACCAGCACCACAGCGATCCATTTCCATCCATCTCCAGTAGCTCAAGGAGGAAGATGCTCGTGCAGTGAATGCAGAGCTTCTCATACCTGCTGCACCGAAGCGTCCGTACAGATAAATAACACCCTGCACAACAGCCCGCTGACATGTGATGTTCCCCTTGAGTCTGTTTGAGCGATAGTGGTGGAATTGTTTTATTTTCCTAAACTTGATGTCTTGAAGCCTGATGATGGATAAAATGAGAAGGGGATTTTTACGGGGCTGATACCTCGGCAATATTGTTGTTCAGGTTCAGGTGATGATTTAATAATTATAAGCAAGATGAGATTTTATGATAATGTGAGTGAAATAGCCCGTTTAGATATAACCCCAGTCTGCATAATCAGTCTAAATAGTCTTTTGAGTGCAAAAAGGTCCATTCTTCTTTGTAAGCTGTGTAGCTTGCTCAGGAAGGAGGTTGTAAAACATACAACCGTCGGCTTGGTTCAAATTGTGATGTTCTCGGTACCCATCCAGCCTCTGTTTGGGATTTGTCAGTTTCTGCTTGTGCTTACATTTTTTACAATCATCTTACTTGGTTACAGGAAACGTGTCTGCTCATTAGGAGCATACAGTCTCCTTTCAAAATAAATCACTCATGTAGGTTTAGGTATTTTTATGTTAATTCACACAACAACGATATTTGGTTAGATTAAGGCAACTGAAGTACTTGTTTTGGCTTCGTAAAAAGAATCCCTTTTAGGAGAAAGCTTTTTTTCAGGGGTTATACCACATATGACCCCCAAACACTGTCAATGTAGGTGGGTTCTTGTTTTAACTGTTAACCTGTGGATGTGGAAAGGTTCTGTGACAGATTCAGAGGTTTATGGACAGCAGGCGAGGTTGGGCATAAATCAAAGGAATTACACTGTGTTACCACGTGGCGAGCAGCCTCGGTCGAATTGGCCTTTGGGCTTTACAGTCTGTACACGTATGACATCATCACTCCCAAGACCCTCACATCAGCACACGACCCCCCCCCCCCAAAAAAATAAAGGAAGAAACTGGTGAGAACGGTCGAGGAGGGACCCGTCTCCATCTCCCGGGATGGACGGAATGGACAACATAAAAGATACAACACGTCCAATTCATGCAACAGAAATGGTTGAAATATTGAGTGCAGTGAGCCAAATAATGATGGATGACGGTACGGGCTTAAAAAGAAAAGAAAAACTTCAAATTGAATCTATTTAGCGTGTGAAAGGCCTTTTTGCCACTAAAGCAGTGGGAGCACCTTGGTGTGCTTTTACTAAAAGCTACACATCAAAGAGCAAAGATTCACGCCGACGGCCTCTTTGTACATCTATCCTCCTCGTTCAAACCATTATTAATAACAAAATAATTGTTGCGTTAGCATGAAAAATGAAATAGACCAATTATGCCTCTCAATACAGGAAACTATTTAAAAAGAGCCATCTGCACTCAGAGAGAGAGGGAGAGAGAAAAGGAACCGCTGCCGACCCACGGTACATGCCTTGTTTCCCTCACACACACACACACACACAGATAGACGTCTCTTCTTACCTGTCATGCCCCATTGGCTACACGTGTCTGGTCTGCACCATCTGGTCAGACCTCGTTAACACAGTCGGACTCGTGTTGCTGAGCGCCGGAGCCGCTGGAGCTCAGATGTGATGCCAGTTGAGGGTCGGCTATTTTTGGTGCAGCGTTGTGTGCATTTAATTGAGTGCGTTAAGGCACTCACACATATACACCAGCACGCACGCACGCACACACAGACACACCCGGTGTGTTGTTTGTTTGCGGAGCCGAGAGCAGAGCTGTTAGAATGCAGTCCATCACTCACTGGTCCATCCGGCAGCTTCAACAAAAGCTGGGAGGGAACACGGAGAGCATTTAGTGTGTAAGCAGCACTGCTGGCTGGGGACTGTTACTCTCTCCATTCACTACTCAGCCTGAATCCACCGCAGTCTGTGAGAGTGTGTGGGAGAGGGATGTGCGTTTTGAAAAGTAGACACACACACAAATGAACCTAGAAAGTCTAATGGCTCTGCTGCTCTTTGAATGCATTTTTAATGGCTGATTGTCGCTACACTTGATCTTAAAGGTCCATTAGCTGGTCTCTTATTGGCCACTCGGGGTCAGCAGCACAAGCTGCAGACTCAACATGGACCTATTCTCCTCTCTTTGAGCTCTTTGGTGTCCAGCTGTTCCCCAGGGAAACGTGCCACCCGTTTTCCTGCAGTAACCCGGAGCCACAGACTGATACGATCCCCTCACAGTCGACCTAAAACCATCTCCATTGTAAACACATCCGTGAGTGTTAGAGGTGGTGCAGTGGGGATAGATATTTCATTTTAAACTAAACCTCCACCTAGCAAGTGCAGCTGTTGTTTGAGTGTACTTAAAAACTAAGCAAAGCTACGTCGGAAGTTTATTGGAACGAGCAGGAAGCGACACATGTAAAGTGAGACTAATCCGCAGAGCGCAGGGCCGCTCACCAAGCATCAGTGTTTGACGCACATGTTCAAACATCTGGCTCCTCAGCTGTTAAACACTCCACTTCGTGCACCAGCTAACTTAGTCCCTCTGCACCGCGGCACACACACACACACACACACTCCCCGTCTTTTGTTGTGCGAGGTGTCTGTAGGACGAGGTCTCCTCTGCAGTCTCTGTGTTCCTCCGGCTCTTACATGTCACACTGCAGTCCCCAAGGACTCCTGGGACCCACAGCCAGCTCTACCCTTGCTTGTTGCTTTTCTCTCTCCCGCCCTCTCTGTACCTGACCCATCCTGTTTTTTAGAGAAGATTTCTAAATTTTATTTTTCAATGCAAAAGGTCCCACAAATACGTAAAAAAAAGCGAAACGTTGCCTTGCGCATTATTACCTCGCAAACATTTGTAGATACACAAAGTCCAAGATGCATTCAGGGCCCTGTTTTAGTGTAGGCACGAAGTGCCTTAATTCACACAAACAAACCAACAAACACAAAAGAAAGCCCCAGGACTGAACAATGATGGTGCATAAAGCACAGTGCAGAGCCAGGTGGGGCAGGGGGGGGAGCGGTGAATTTACACCGCTTTCCCTTTTATGACTCCAGTACCGAGCCGTGTGTTCTATTTGTCAATTAAAAGGCGTCTCGAGGGTTGTTGTTCTTTTTCTGTGCGGGCAAAACATGACACTGTTTCCTGGGCAACGGGGAAATGCGTCAACACCTGCAGGTAGCATAAACGGGTTGCCCCCCTATTAGCAAACCCATGTGTTCTCCCTTTGTTTCCTATTCGGGCTTGTAGTTGAACAATAACAGAATAATTATTAATTCACGTTTGATCATTGTTTTTGCCCTCCAGATGTTAGTGTAGTGGATTGAGGTTGTGAGGTGACAGATGTGTCGTGGTGTTGTCCAGATTACAGCTGGGTTCCCAAAGTGTTTGTCACCAGTTGTGCGTTCTCTCTAAGCTTTGGGTCGATGTTGCTTCAAATGTATTTTTAATTAGAGACTTGTATACAGATATCTGTTTATTTTCACCATGTTGCTGGAATAAGGCTCGAAAGAGTATTATACAGTTTGTATAATAGAGAATGAGAATGATCTAATGTATGGTCCTTCAGTAGAAATGTGTATATGAGGTTGTATTCAGTGTGAAAACAAAGAAAACAGATTTATTGGGATGTTATATCTGTATTTTTATGTGTTGAGTGATTTATAAACTTGTGGATTTTCACACCTAAAAGGTCATCGGCAAAATGATGTTCAACACAGATTGATTATATTTTAGGTTGTGTGATTGAATCAAGATGCTTCAAATCTGAACGACCCACTCTGACCGACGAGCGGCGAAGTGAAACAAGCTTCTACTCACGTTTTGGGAATCACAAACCCAGGATCCCTTTCCGGCTCCGATCCCGGTTCCCCTCACAGTGATCGACATGGTAGAAGGCTGGAAAACAGATTTGTGGTATCAGTAGATCAGTGTTGCTGTGTGATACTCTGCTTTGGGAGGTTTGACTGAACTTCACAGGGTGTGTTGTGTAGGCGTGAGATGTGTGTGATACTAAAAATACAGACATCTCCTTATTTATGTTGAAATGCTTTACACTGTATTTTTAGCCATCGGACTGTAAACATTGATGAATCAAACAGTTAATATATTTGTTTGTTTGGGAGGCGGATCTTCACACACACATTTTGTGAGTTTGCTGACTGAGGTGATCATGCTGTAGGTGGGCAAATGACAGGCTGACTACAAACAAGGATAAAAATTCTAAATAGTATTGTCATACTAGCAAATAAAAAGTACTTCTTTATTGTGCGGACAGATCTGAGCCCTTGCTGGTCATTTAATGGTTGGCGTTGCTAATTAAACACGAGAAGGTCGCTGATTGTGTTAATATACTTATTCTGCTCCACAGATAAACAAAGATATTATCACGTGATTTGCTCTACTCGATGACTCTTTGTCCCAATCACGATAACAATAGAAATCACAATGATATGATGTTGTGGTTGTATTTTATCTGTTATATATATCTGTTGGTTCAGATGAGACATGCAGAAGAGAACGACATGTATCAGGTTGTATTTCAAGAGTCCGGGAAAAGGCCAAAGTGTATCGGTTTTAGGATGTGTGTGGGTGATGTGATGTACACGTCGAATGGTCGCCTCACTTGCCTAAGCCTGCCAGTCACATTGTTAAGCCAATGATGCAATAAAAAATGCTAACACGGGTTCATGTTAGGTTAGGGTTTTATTAAGGGAAGTTACACGATGTTGATAATGTTGTATGATCGAACGAAGAGAACTAGGCTGACAATCATAACCATACTCCCTCCTCTGTATCGCTTTACGAGAACGCAGCAGAAAATACCCTTCTGGTCACATAGATCCTCGTCAGATCCCTTCATTTTGCACCCATGTCACATTTTGGATCGTGGATCGGCCGGGGCTCATTCAGGGTGATGACAAACTGTAGCCGGCGTCAACGTGGCGGGCAGGCTTCAGGCCGAGTTCGTGGCCGGGACTCCGGTGCAGTAGTTCAGTGCCTATACTACATGTGAGGTAGTGCCTCCACTATGAACCCTGTTCTACAATAAAATATTTTGACTTGCTGTCTGATTCCACATGTCTCTTGTATCCCTTTTCTTTCCCTGCTGTGGGCCTTTAGCCCCGTCTAGTGGAGAATAAAAAACAGCAGCCATAATGACAGGTAAAGAGCACATGGCATCTATTTCTATGGGGCCATCTCCATTCCAGCCTCTTAAGAGATCCATTATAGATGACGCTGACAACATCAAAACCCACTTCAAGCGCACTGCGTGGATGGAGGGCTCCTATAGACAGAAAATAAAGTTGAAGTGAATGTTTCTCTTCCCACTGTGGTAATAACCAGACCTCTGATATCTTCACCTAATGAACCTTCTTTAGTCATCGTCCGTCGGACCTTCAGGAGATAAAGGCTTCTTGAAGCAAAAGTAATATTGGGAGCAGGAATGAAGGAGCAGGAGGATGCAAAGAGCCGCTAGGTGACCGCTCACTAGGCCCAGTTACCGCTGGTTGTTTTATATGAGGTGAACAAGAATCCCATAAGGACAGCCCCATGAGTCTGTTGGAAGCGTCCCCAGCGGACTTTACAGCTATCTCCTTTCAAGATGCCAGTCTTATAAAGGAGGTGATTGATGGGTTTAAACACTGATGCCAGCTGCCGTGCACGGAATCCGCTCCAGTTACTGATCCATGTAGAATACGTGGAAATAACGAAGCGGCATGCTTCTTGTAGCCTACTGCAGAACGACACAAGCTGGATACTCCGAGCGATGCAATAGCAGTAGTCATGCACATGTCCTCAGATTTAAGGGGGGTGTTGAGCAGAGGGACGTTTGCACCTCCAAGGAGGCAGAAACAGAACACTGCTTGAGGAAGCACTACATGTGTCAATTTTTTTACACCGAAATAAAATAGACTGCTGTAAAGAGTCTGGATGTTTGAGGCAGAGTGACTCCTGCGCTGTGTGATTTCTTATCCCTAATTAACTTTAAATAATGACTTTCAAATTCAAAGTGGCGTCCTGATGGACTTCTGTCCCTCGTGGAGACGGAGCAGGCAGAGAAGCGTACGGTCCTGTGCGGCCTCTGTATGGAATCAGTCACGTGGGTGGTCCCAGCAGAGGGAAAAGCTTCCACCTGAAGTGTTCTGGACGCTGTATGCACTCGCATTATTTTGCATGTGTACTTGTTGAAGCACTTATGAGACATGGTCTTAATGGTCCGACCCGGGAAAGAGCCACCGTGCATGACGTGTTGCAGAAGTCTGTTAAACAAAGTAATTTCAATGAAAACATATATTTACATACTGTATACATTGGTTTTTTTTTACATGGAATAAGTCCAGTCCACCACATGGAGGCGATCTTGACTTGTCTTTTTTGTACTTTAAAATATGTTATGAAGTAATTTATTTTAAAATCGTTTCATGCTGCATTTTGTCTTAACAAACTTATTTTTCTCTATTTCATTATTTAGGGACACAAAAGGGGAATGTAACAATTCATTGGACATTATTACCACGCATCAATCACCATTAAACCTTTTTTGGACTTAAATTTTAATCTTATTATGGCAATTTTACTTTGTTACGACTATTTGTCTTTTGAGCTACATTTAAGTACCCTTTTGGTGTGACGTATTTAACGCTGTTACGCAGCTTTTAATAATCTGTAGGCCAATGTTGGCCTGATTGATTGATTGTCATGACAGAAAATCACAGTGTACCATATCCTGTTAAGTTCACTAGCAATAACTAATCAATCATTAACCAATAATCAGTTTCCTAAATGTCTAATTATTTTTTTATTCCAAAATATTTTTCGCATCACACTAATAGACGTCTGCAGTGCTTCCTCTGTTACTGTCAGTTAATTGTAAATAGTTGATAGTCTGTTTCTTCCACCCTCCAGGGAACCATGTTGCTGTGTTCTGCATTGAAATAATACTTACCAAAAAAGTACACACATATTATCAGCTAAATGTACTTTAAATATGAATAAAGTGCAAGTACTGTCTGGAAAAATGTTCCATTCAGACTGGTTTAAAATAATTGTATTGTTAAATTTTAGGAATGCTGCTTCAGCCTAGCAAAGCCTACTTTCAACGATTAAAACCGTTCAAATATTAAAATGTACAGCTCATTCAGGAGAGGGGTGCTATGACATTTCAGCATTCTACCTCTTATGCTTGAATTTATGTAAATCAATAATCATCAATATTTTAACATGGTTTTCCGATGGAGTTTGTATTCCAATCTTCTAAACTTTCACATGTTTCTGCTTCGCCAATCTTTCAGAAACAAACACCATTTAATCTTTAAAGTGTTGAAAAAAGTCTGAACTATTTCATAAAATATATATCTATAGATATCTATTCTACTTTTTTAATAATCACTGATTATGTTTCATTAGTTTTTCAGTCTGTTTCTGAGATTTACATGGTTTCTATGTAGAGAGCTAGAGTGAGGGATTGAAATCTAAAGGGTAGAGCAACCTCAGGATCTGGTTCAAAAAATATTTGCAGTTCTTCCCTATTGCCACAATATTCACTCTTCAGGCTCCCACAGGCATTTTTGGATCAAAATGGTGGCATGCTTCTGCTGCTTGTAGTCATGTGGCTATGGAATCCCACAGACATTTACTTTTGGCCTGAGGAGCCGGAGAGTGAGACAATGTCTGTCTACAGCTCCATAGGCTCCAATACAAATCTGCTGACATATTTCTCAAAGAAACCAGAAGGTACAGGTTTTGAAAACTTGCGACAGAGCCTTATTTATGACATATTAATAACATGTACGTGTTCGGTAGAGTCTTGGGTCCTGGAACATCTCCTTATTTTTTGGATTGGTACTGTTTTGTGGTTACAAGCACCTGTTTGAGGTTAGGGTTCTAGGTCACATCTCTGTTCTGCTCTCTGCTCTTTGAGCAGGTGCTCCGTTACCGTGGATACTCACACACGCTGCATTCTGTCGGTTTGTCAGTTTGTCTCACACAGCTGAACCATAATAGCTGATTACTGGAGTCACATGACACAGGTATGCTTTCTGTCAACATGATGAAACCCCTAATACTAAAATGACTCAATTATTACCATTACTACTAGTAGTACGAAAAATACTATTACTAACAGTAGTATTGACACTGCAACTGATAATACTATTCTTACTACCATAAAAGTACTACTAGTATTCATACTGCTATTAATACTTCAACAACTACTAATAGTATTACTACAACTACAATGACTACTACTATTACTATATCTAGTATCTCTACTGCTATTAAAATTACTACTACAACTAGCAGTACTACTAAAAATACTACTACTTCTAGTAGTGACTCTGCAACTGACGTTACTACTCTACTACTACTAAGAAAAGTACTACTAGTAACTCTACTGCTAGTAATACTACAACTACTACTAATGTTACTACAAATACTAGTATGTATTATAGTAATAATAGTATTAGTATTACAGCTGATAATACTAATACTAACACTACTACCAGTGTTTCTACTGCTATTGATACGAAACCTACTGTTGCTTCTTCTACTGATAGTACTACTAGTACTACAATTACAACTAATACTACTAATGTTGCTACAAACAATTAAAAACATGTTTTATAATTCTTCTCAGCTTTTGTTATTTCTGTATATAAAAAAAAATAATTTCAGGCCCCGCAACTTCTGTATTTTCCGCAAATCCCATTTCCATATTATGAACAATTCTTTAAAATAATTTCAGCTTTTCTGATGTCTGTATTAAAAGCAATGTTTTTAATATTCATTTCAGCTTTTCTCATTTCTGCCTTTTCAGAAAATCTATCCCATTTCTGTATTCAGCTATTCTTTCAAAATTATTTCAGCTTTTATAATTTCTGTATTTTCAGCGATTTTTAAAAACCCATTTCAGCTTTCAGCATTCCAAGGCATTTTCTGCAGGAAATGCAATTTCTAGTTATTAATGCATCATTTTCAGTCTTTGTGGGGAATTACGTCCTGAACAATTCGTCATATTTTACAAGTTATTCACATGTTTTTCTAAGTAAACGCTTCATCAGCTCAGTGATTATTGACATTAACCCATAACCCAAACCCTAGTTGTCAGTTAAATGTGGTTGAGCAATCCCTCCCGAGTGCAAATAGATTGAAACACTGAAGTAAAGCACAACCTCGGTAGAGGTGGATACAGCAGTGCAGTTGTTCAACAAATGCAAACAGCATCTAACCTGTAGAAAGAAAAGACTCTTATAGGCTTAAAATTACTACTACAACTAGTAATACTACTAAAAATACTACTACTTCTAGTAGTGACTCTGCAACTGACATTACTACTCTACTACTACTACTACTACTAAGAAAAGTACTACTAGTAACTCTACTGCTAGTAATACTACAACTACTACTAATATTACTACAAATACTAGTATGTATTATAGTAATAATAGTATTAGTATTACAGCTGATAATACTAATACTAACACTACTACTACTTCTAGTGTTTCTACTGCTACTGATACGAAACCTACTGTTGCTTCTTCTACTGATAGTACTACTAGTACCACAATTGCAACTAATGCTACTAATATTGCTAAAAACAATTAAAAACATGTTTTATAATTCTTCTCACCTTTTGTTATTTCTGTATTTAAAAAAAATAAAATTTCAGGTCCCGCAACTTCTGTATTTTCAGCAAATCCCATTTCCATATTATGAACAATTCTTTAAAATAATTTCAGCTTTTCTGATGTCTGTATTAAAAGCAATGTTTTTAATATTCATTTCAGCTTTTCTCATTTCTGCCTTTTCAGAAAATCTATCCCATTTCTCTATATTCAGCTATTCTTTCAAAATTATTTCAGCTTTTATAATTTCTGTATTTTCAGCGATTTTTAAAAACCCATTTCAGCTTTCAGCATTCCAAAGCATTTTCTGCAGGAAATGCAATTTCGAGTTATTAATGCATCATTTTTCAGTCTTTGTGGGGAATTACGTCCTGAACAATTTGTCATATTTTACCAGTTATTCACATGTTTTTCTAAGTAAACGCGTCATCAGCTCAGTGATTATTGACATTAACCCATAACCCAAACCCTAGTTGTCAGTTAAATGTGGTTAAGCAATCCCTCCTGAGTGCAAATAGATTGGAACACTGAAGTAAAGCACAACCTCGGTAGAGGTGGATTACAGCAGTGCAGTTGTTCAACAAATGCAAACAGCATCTAACCTGAAGAAAGAAAAAACTCTTATAGGCTTAAAATTACTATTACAACTAGTAGTACTACTAAAAATACTACTACTTCTAGTAGTGACTCTGCAACTGACATTACTACTCTACTACTACTACTACTAAGAAAAGTACTACTAGTAACTTTACTGCTAGTAATACTACAACTACTACTAATGTTACTACAAATACAAGTATGTATTATAGTAATAATAGTATTAGTAATACAGCTGATAATACTAACACTACTACTACTTCTAGTGTTTCTACTGCTATTGATACGAAACCTACTGTTGCTTCTTCTACTGATAGTACTACTAGTACTACAATTACAACTAATACTAATTATATTGCTGCAAACAATTAAAAACATGTTTTATAATTCTTCTCAGCTTTTGTTATTTCTGTATTTAAAAAAATAATAATTTCAGGTCCCGCAACTTCTGTATTTTCAGCAAATCCCATTTCCATATTATGATCAATTCTTTAATATTCATTTCAGCTTTTCTCATTTCTGCCTTTTCAGAAAATCTATCCCATTTCTGTATATTGAGCAATTCTTTCAAAATTATTTCAGCTTTTATAATTTCTGTATTTTCAGCAATTTCTAAAAACCCATTTCAGCTTTCAGCATTCCAAGGCATTTTCTGCAGGAAACGCATTTTCTAGTTATTAATGCATAATTTTTCTGTCTTGGGGAATTACGTCCTGAACAATTCGTCATATTTTACCCGTTATTCACATGTTTTTCTAAGTAAACGCTTCATCAGCTCAGTGATTATTGACATTAACCCATAACCCAAACCCTAGTTGTCAATTAAATGTGGTTGAGCAATCCCTCCCGAGTGCAAATAGATTGAAACACTGAAGTAAAGCACAACCTCGGAAGAGGTGGATTACAGCAGTGCAGTTGTTCAACAAATGCAAACAGCATCCAACCTGTAGAAAGAAAAAACTCTTATAGGCAATAAAACCTCCAATGTTCTTTGGGATACTATCCTGATTCTGCCTTACAAATCACCTTGAACATCTGTTTACCCAGAACACCATGTGTCTCAGTGAAAGAGGTCACACACTCCCTGTGGAGTGAGGAAAAAAACTATTTAGGTTTTCCCAGCATTGGTATTTAAGGCATTACCTTATCAAATATGTGGACATTTGCATGGATTACCTGAACCGCAACCCTGAATTGACACATTAATTAAAAAACAAAATTCTTGTTGACTTATCAGTCAAAAGTTGTATCCCTCCATAAATAGGAAAATCCTGTTAATAGAAATACGAAATCTCTTTGCAATGTTTTTATTGATTCAGAATACAGAATGGAACTGAACAGTCAGCCGTATAGAAAGGCTCAGAGTCAGAGATCTGAAATATATGTACTGTTTAATCCTATACATTTGACCCTACAGGTGAATAATGTAAACGACAAAGGCTTAGTTGTGACCTGCACGCCTCCCCACTGAAACAGTGCAATTATTGAATTTCACAATAAGGTGATTACCTATTAAGATTATTAGATTTTGTTTTACCAGTTATCTGAACTAACGTTTGGTGAACTTATGGTGAATTTAGGAAGAATCCGCATAAGTAGGATGAACACATAACTGTATTTTGGACTTGAAACAAGACGAGTTATGGGAGCGAGACTCAAACTGCTTTTGCCGGTCGTGTCTCTTCTTGAAGTAAAACCTCCCCCACACTTGTTTCACCGCTCTTTGCAGTAACCCGTGACCCCTCCCCTCATGTCTTTCATTGCCTACGCACATGCACACTTGTGTGATAAGGCATTTCCTATGAGATCCTGCATAGATCAAACTGAGTGATTTTCACACTATTACTCAATTAGGGTTCTGAAATACGAACAAACAAAAAATGTGGTTTAAAGTCGATGCGGTATAAAATAAATACTGTGACTACTTTCATTTCACCAATTATGACATATACACACAAAAATGAATGGTACATTAAGAGAGTAACCCTAGTACCTTTTATCAATACTGGGATAAATTAGCCAATTTAAAAAAAAATTGCGACCTGACAAATTATGTCATTTTGTGTAAGAAATTTTCACGAAACAGCTTCATTGTTCACTAAGATGATATCCATTAGTGTTGGTTCAATGCAGAATTTTAATTTCTATGATTCTTCCAGAGAATTTCTAAACCTAATCCAATTATCACTCTTTTTTAGAAAAAGAACAGAAAAACAATGTGTGAATCAGTCTGTCCGTAATTAAAGACTGCCCTTTTCTCACCTCAGGAGTGTTTGAGAATAATTCAAAACCTTTACTGAATGGGGAGTCCTAGTGCAAGTTTGTTTAAGGTGTTCATAAGTGACAGATTTTCTTTTTAATCAGGCCAAATACTGTAACAGCAAAAGAAAAATATGTGAAAAAGTGTTACAGTTTTTTTTGATTGCTAAACGTCAGTGGGCACAACTGGAGTCATGTGCAAAACTCTAACTACAGTCTGCACTACCAACAGTCACCTGAGCTAAACAGTTCACGTCACGTGCAAAACTCATTCCAAGCAACACAACTCTTAACACACGGCTCAAAACAGGCTCAGTGCAGCAAACACTGTGCACAAGCCTCACTGACAGAACACACACTGTCACTCAGAACACACTGAGAGTAAAAACACTAGCATCAAACACCAATACAGAAAATACTAAATTTTCATCTTTACAGTTTGAACAATTTCAGTGACTTCATAGAAAGTAATATTTTCTTCAATGAAAAGATTGACATTCTTTCACATGAATTATTTTATTTACATTTTTAGAACATAACAATTCTTTAAGGTAAATGAAAATTAGCAGTTTGCTTCAATAGTCTGTACTGTAATTTACAGAATTACAGTAATGAGAAAAAAAAGGTAGAAACTAAAAGTACATACTTTAATTCTAACAAATAATTGAGGGGCTAATCCTGCCTCTCTCTAGCATCAGGCCACAGGTTTTCGTCAACATCACATCTAATGTTCTCTCTTGCCATGCACCTGGGGAAGAACCTTCTGGAGTGCCTTATCCATCCCTGGCAGTCCTCTGGACTTGTGGCCTCACATCCGGCACGCATGGCTTCCAAAAGAGACATTTGGTCATGTGGGTGGTGATCAAACACTTTCCACCTCCAGGCAGAGAAAAACTCCTCTATTGGGTTGAGGAAGGGTGAATATGCAGGCAGGTACAAAACTATAAATCTGCAATGTGCTGCAAACCAATCTGTGACAGCTGCAGAGTGGTGAAAAGCAACGTTATCGCAAACTATGACAAAAACTTGGGGGTTTCTTACTGGCTCCCCCTGTTCTGCTGGCACTAGCTGAGCATAGAGCTGTTCTAGGAAAGCTATAAGCCTTTCTGTGTTGTATGAGCCAATGAGTGGTGTGTTGAGAAGCAAACCATCATTGGCCATTGCAGCACACATGGTTATATTTCCCCCCCTTTGGCCTGGAACCTCCACAGTGGCCCTTTGACCTATAACATTCCTTCCTCTGCGCCGTGTTTTGGCAAGGTTAAATCCAGCTTCATCGATAAATACAAATGAATGTGGTGTTTCCAGTGCTTCCACCTCCATTACTCTCTGAAAAACAGTAAGTGCACAGTTTACGTAACTGTAGTAATGCTAGTGGTTTTTTTACTGTAAATATTTTTACAGTAATAGCTGTGTATGTAACCTCAGACGTCTTACCTGGACATATTGGTATCTTTGCTCTTTTACCCGTTCACTGTTCCTCTCGAACGGTACAGTGTATAACTGTTTCATTGTAACTTGGTGTTTCTGTAGGACTCGAGCAATAGTTGTTGTGCTGACAGAATTAACATTTTCAAATATATCATTATCAGCCAGCACTCTATCTTGAATCTCCCGCAGTTTTATTGCATTGTTGACAACAACCATGTCAACAATAGCATTTTCCTGCGCATCTGAAAATATTTTTGCTCTTCCTCCTGTTGGGGGCAGCCTTTGGGTCCTGTTGTAAAAATATATTTTACAGTCAAACTTACTGTAATATATATTTGTGTAAATATTCCATAATTGCAATACAAAATAAATTCCTGTAATGTTTTCATTTACTATAAGGATGTAACTCTCACCTGTTTGTATGATGGAAAATTCGCATTACAGATGCCACTGTGGATCTTTGCAGATTGGGTTGCACCCTCAACCCTGCCTCTCTCAATGAGAGACCATGGTTCACGACATGGTCTATAAGTGTAGCCCTTATTTCATCTGAAATAACAGCTCTTTGTCTTCTTTGTCTCCCTCCACAAACCCGCCCTCTCCCTGCCACCCTTCTCCCTCCACGAACCCGTCTTCCTTGTTCCATTTCCAAAATTAGTCTTTCTGAGCTTTACCTGTGTATATATATATATTTTGTGTGTGTTCACTAACAAGTCTAAAACAAGACACCTGCTTAGCCTTTCAGCTGAAATTGCAATCAGCAGTGTTTGAAAGGCACAAGGCTGAAATCTATTTCGTTTTGAATGTGTGGTTCACAGTTTTGACAGCAGTGTGTTAGCATTTGAACAAAGTGCTGTAAATCCACAGTGTTGTGCAGGTTGTGGTTAAAGTCATGGGATAAGTGTGTAGAGTTTTGAAAACTGTGTTCAAGCAATGAAAAATGAACTAGAGTTTGGTCCACATGAGCTGCTGCTGTGCAGACTGTAGTTAGAGTTTTGCACATGTAGTTCCAGTTGTGCTCACTGTCGTTTAGCAATCGAAAAAAACTGTAAAACAGGTGGGCCTGTTGTTTGAGTTGATCATTACTCAAAAAGAGGAAATACATTTGCATTTAGGGACTATTTGGTGTTCTTGACTCGGCGCCCCTCGGACTAATGAGTAGTTTAAGATGGGAAGACGGTGTATGTGAGTCAAAATAAACTACAGTGTGTGTGTGTGTGTGTGTGTGTTTTCGTGGTGATGAAGGATCATGCCGGTCAGTGCGACAGTATGGCTCATTGATATGTAATTGTTGGTTTGTTCAACGCATCGTTGCTTTTGGTCTTTTTATCGGATCCGGGCCACCTGGAAGAAAAATAAAAAAATCTGCTGACTCCTCTTTGATGGACACGTCGGTGGTCATCGTTCATTTATTCGTTGGTCTCCAACCACTTATCCGGGCTCGGGACGCGGCCAAATCATCTCTGTTGCAACAAGAGGAAAACAAAGCCACTTCATTTGTAGATGGGAGGAGGTCCTTACAACACGGATGAGGTTCTGGTTTTAAGAGCCATTTCATTTGTGCATATTTCCTGAGAATACATGTGATTCAGATGAGAGTTTGAGATCGCACCTTCCTGCCTAGATGGAGGAGGTGGACCACACACAGCCCCCCCAACGCTTGCGGCGTCGTTTCTGCTGAACTAGCACCACGAACAAGCTAGTGGTTGAGTCAGTCATACCTCATTTCCGATAGGTCCGCTGATAAGGGGAGCCTGCACGGTGAAAACTACTCTGCATGAGTCACATGCGAGACCGAAGCTTCAGGATGTTCTGTCCTAATATTGAACTGTAAATTACATCGATTTGTGTGAATATTCTTTTGCATGTTTCAACAAGACAGCAAATCACCTCAAAAAAGTTCTGTGAGATAGTTTTATTCATTCCCTGCATGCATACATGCATATACTGAGGATTGTCTAAACCTGACCTAAACTGCACGTCTTTAATCCTTCATTTGTGTTTCAAACTAAGAATTACAGTATATTTAAAAACACTTACACAGCCACAAAAGAAATCCTTCACTATCGCCAGTAATTGTAACAATGAACACGCTGGTTATTACACTTACGAAACGTAATTCACAAATGAACATTGATATTCACTGGAACTTTGAACCTGGATTACCTGTTTTTATAAAAATAACAAACCATCTATACGTGAAGAGGGGCCATTTCTACATCGTCCTGCATTATCTTAGAGATTACCAAGCCTTTTAGAGGAGATGCACACATGATAAGTCACAACTTCAATAACATCTCCTTCTTAGACCGGAGTAAAGTGTCCAAACAACAAGTTTAAAATACTCCGTTACAATCTTACATTCAAAGTGTGCATTAGCAAAAGCACTGAGGTCAGCGATATGAACTCAAAGTTTAAAAGGAAAAGCTAGAGATTACGCAGAAAACTGTCAATTGTAACTGAAATATTAGAGGATTACTAGTTATTAATTTTAACATAGTTTACTATTCTAATCAGCGGTTCCTGCTTTTCCCTAATCTTTGCTTTTTATGGTGAAATTCTTTTTTAAAAACTGTACTAAAGCATAGGCTGCTTGTACCAACTGACCTCCCACCATAAAGGCATAATTCAGTTCGTTGAAATAAGCTGTTGAATAAGGAAATCACTGGTAGTTTTCTTTAAAAAACAGTTGACGTCAACCGGACCTCAACTCCTCAACTAAAAATCTGTGAATGTGTTTATGAAATATGAATACCTCTGGCAGCCCTGCTGCTTGTAGCTTGTTGAAGACAAAAAGCCAAGGGACAGTGTGTTTGTGTGCATGTTCTCGGAGCGCGTCCAGGTTGAATGACTGCATCAACTGATTTACATCTCAGCAATCCATTCATTTATTTTCTTTATAATTTTCGCTAGAAAAAAGTTGAAAAAAATCCCATTGCTTAGTTGAGTTTTGTAATTCAAAGTCATGAAGATTTATTTGCATCACTCGGAGTCTATTATGTGTAATAACAGTGACAGATCTCAGAACCAATAGAACTAAAAAGTTATTAAACTTTTTTGATTACATAATCCCTCACATATTTTTTCTTCCCAAGTTATTAGGAAAATATGAATGGATTTGATTCCAACCTCCGTTACAATTATGAGTGTAAATTGCAGACTGTAAAAAGCAAAATCTCTACATTCATCAGTTGCATGTTAAATCACATCACAATTTATCAACAGATCACATGTCTGTAAAAATACTTTTCAGAGTCAGTGCTCCTGTACATAAATGTAATTTGCATTAAGGTGTGATCACATTTCTTTATACAAGTATAGGTATGTGTAATATTATATTAAATTAATATAAATATTGTTAGCTCAGAGCCTCCGTATGAATTGAACTATTCAGGTCCCTTTCACAAGACTTTATTTGTCAGTGATCATGAGCACGTAACAGCTCGTGTTCGTGATAGGAGGGAACATCCTCGACGATATAAAGCGGAGGGATCACTCCTCTGCCTCACTGCTGTGACATGTCACGAGCTGTGGCCACCATGTGGCTCCTCCTCCTCCTCTGCTGCTCTCACCATCAGCTGCTGATCGCTCAAGGCAAGTTACAACTATTCTCTTCAGATTGGACTTTCTGTACCTGGGATTAGCACTTTTGGAGGGTAGACAGATATCATGCTAAAAAGAGGCAGTCGGATTTCCTGAAAGTAAAAGTATTAATGAAAAGAAAACTGATTGTTGTAAATGTTAGCGCTGAAGTCGGAAAATAGGCTGGCTTCAAACATTTTAATGAAGTCAAAAGATGAATGTACGAGGATGACCAAAAGTAATAGCACCTGTCCTTTGTATGATAAATCATTGCACATACAGTGCTACTGTAAGAAATAAAAAGTCAACACTTTTGTCTAAAATGATCACACAATAATAAAATCAGTAAAAAGCAAGCTGGAAGATAATTAAATGATGCTTAGGTAATCTTGTGTTGTTTGCTGTGAAAAACTTTCTTTCGATTATGAAAACATATACATATAGTGAACATAGATATATATATATATATATATATATATATAGTTATATATATTAAAACAAATATCTATTAATATATATAAAAGTATATATAAATATATATTTTTTTATCGTTTTTATTTTAGGGAATGAAAACAACAAGGACATACCTAAAAAGATATTCCCAGAAAATAAAAGTGTCAGACTTGTCAGAATTTCTCTATTACATCATTTTCTTTCTAAATTTAAAGAAGTAAAAGATTTTGAACTAATAGTAAAACATAATAGTATATTGAAAATGGGGGAAATAAGAATGTAGAGAGATTTCAGTCCAACAGAGGTCAAAAATGTTTGCAACGTTTTTTTTTTATTTGTCTAAATTAAAAGAACTTTTTGTCTAAAAAAAATGTGTGGATCAAACAAATGTATTTTTCTAAACATGCGTTTATGTGACCAGCTGACGACAGGACGGTTCTGATGAATTGGAACAACCCATGTGAGGGCTACGTCGGGATCATTCATGATGGCCAACTGGGCTACGTTGGGAGTACAAACTGGAACGACGCAGCCTCAAAAGTGGTGTGCAGCAGTATTCAATGCGGGAACCCCGTAAAGAGCCAGCGCATGACTCCTCCGTGGCCCTTTGACAAATTCTGGATCAACGAGGTGAACTGCACGGGAGAAGAGGCCCAGCTGTGGAAGTGCAAGTTCCCGGGCTTCGGCGTCAGCCACCACCAAAAGGACTCGCTGCGATACATCCAATGTTCACGTACGGCTCGACTTTCACACTACACACTAAGACCCGTCATGTGCAGCTGAAAGTTTTTCCTGTTTAAGAAAAGTTGGTTTATGATGTATTTGGATTACCTGTCTTTCCTCCTCTAGATGAAATCGAACTAAGCCTGGACGGATTTGAATGCGCGGGAGCTGTGCAGTACTCCGTTAATGGGGGGAAAACGTATTCGGGTTACATTTGTGCTGACGGCTGGGGTAAGATTGAGCATCATGCATCCAGTGCCGTTCTACAGTATGTAGTCTTTACTTCGTGCTTACTCATTGATGATACGTCCAGCTTATTAACAGCTGGACGTACTTAAAATGTATTTTTTCTAAAAGCTCAAAACAGGTTTAGTATTTGCTTTCGACTTTGTGATGCTTTTAAATGGATTAGTTTCTTAAGTATTAGATCTTGTGACACGTCCAGTAGCATGATGCTGATTATTCAACGTTTTTCGTATATTTTTCTTCATCAAAGAAAAAAAGGACGCCGACGTTTTGTGCAAATCCCTCAAATGCGGCACAGCCAAGGAGATTGTTACTCAGCAATGGATGGGTTGGAAGGGATTCAGACAAAAAAACAAGATGATGGTCAAGTGTTCGGGCATTGAAAATGTCACTCATCTGTGGCAGTGTGCCGTGGGGGAAAGATCATCGTGCCAGAAGCCGGCTTCTGTCATATGCACAGGTAAGACACACATACACACACACACACACACACACACACACACACACAAACACACACACACACACACACACACACACACACACAGTCATCACGTTTACTCGGGTGGCGCAGACAATTAAGGAAAGGGTTAATGTGCAGGTCACGAGGCAGTGCAACTCCGGGGAAACACGTCTAATGTCTGTTCCGGGCAGCTGTATAAAGAGGAGAGTGGCAAGTGGACCCCGTTTCAAAACAACATAACCGACCCCGATAAGTGGTGCCAACAAATGCACTGCGGCACAAGCAGCGATCTCAATGGCACAGATCTGACATGTTCAGGTATTTCAACTAATTCACATTCCCCTCATCTTTACCTGAAACAACCAATAACACACAAATACTGTGTCGACGGGGTCTGAGCAACTTATTAAATATGAATTGTGATATGAAAAACACTTCGGTGATTCATCGGTTTTCCTTGCAGACAATGTTAAAGTAGTTCTGAAGCACAATAACACCCTCAGCAAGTGCTACGGTACAGTGTATGTCCAAGTGAATGATACAATGGTACAACCCGTGTGCGGCTCCTCTTGGGACCGCAAGGAAGCTGCAGTGGTTTGCAAGGAGCTCGGCTGCGGGAAGGTGAGTTTTCCAAATCAGAAGTTCACTTGCCGGGTTTAGCATTTATGCGCATTATATAAACCTGTATAGGAACGTGGAAACACAACTAGTGGCCCTTCTTAAAAAAAAACTTTATTTAGTGCAATCCCGCGTACATTTTTTCAATAATAACTGTGGCCACAGTGAAGACCACAGGGTAATGGTAGGTGTATATTTGTATCTACTTTTTTTGCAGGTGCATCAACATAGCACATGGACAAACAAGCAAACAAAGGGAATAATGGACAATGTGCTGTGCTCAGGCGAGGAAACCTCACTGTGGCAGTGTAGAGCCAAGCGTGACCACGCGCCCTTTCAATGTCCCTCTAACGTCTACGTGGTCTGTACAGGTGAGCTATGGCAGGATTCACAGGTTGATGGACTCTTACTGTTATTTAAATGTTGACATGATGGTGGAAGCAACAATTTGATTGTGTATTAATTTGTTTGATGACAATTTTAATTCATTTCTGCCCAGGTGAGTGCAATGTGAGAGCGTGTTGACAATTCTTCCTCTGTTACTGAGCAGGTAGTATAGGAGTGAGATTGAAGGATGGTCCCGGAAAATGTTGTGGGAGAGTGGAGATCCAGCATGAGGGCACATGGAAAAGGGTTAGCAAGAAAGGATGGACCAATCAAAACTCTGAGACGGTGTGCAAACTATTGGACTGTGGGCATAAAAGAGAGAATCTGAAAGAATTTAGCCAGGGTTCGGCTGAATTTCTGAATGGCACTCTACAATGTCCAAAGAACAACGTCGCACACATATCTGAGTGTATTAAACACAACGTGACGCTTGAGAAGAAGGCGATGGCGATGGCAATAACCTGTGAGGGTGAGTGAGTGAGTTTTATTTCTTATTCGACTGTCATTCACCAAATGCGACCTGTCACTTACAGCAGAGATGTGAAAGCACTCAAGTGAACTTAGTTTCAGTTCAGCCATTGCAAGGTTCAAACCGTGTAGCTGGTGTTTGCATGTGAAATTATATCCAAATACAGAATGTAATAAACTAATGACCAGCCCATTACAGCTTAGGGAGGATGATTTTGAATACAGTTTCCCACATTGATTATGTACATTCAGCGTTTCAGGCTTAGCATATCTTTTTAGCTAAGCTTAGCTTAGCTAAGTTCCAACTATTTCATTGTCTCAGTTGTGATTCATAAGCTATGATTCTGCTTTCTTGCTGACCGTATCTTGTGAGGGAAGAGAGCGACACCATGGACATGATGGCCTATTACGCCATTTTTCTCTCCTTCACAGAGCACAAGGTGGTTTTTCTGAAGGGAAATAAGCCCTGTTCTGGCATGGTGGGGATAGAGCAAGACACCAAAACCTACTGGCTCTCAGGCTCCAACTGGACATGGAACGTGGAGTCTGCAAACACTGTCTGTCAGCAAATGCACTGTGGGAATGCATCAAACCATATGCATATCAACAACACTAATGAGGGAAAATCCATCTGGAAGGAATCTTACAGCTGCTCATCCAACACCAAATCCCTGTTTGACTGTCAAAAAACCCCAAACCTGTCATCTGACCATGAAGACACGATTGCCTATGTCACATGCTCAGGTAGTAAGAAATTATATTTCTTTAATTCCTATCTCGTCTTTTTCTTTTATTTAACTTCTGGTGCAGTTATACTAATAACTGAAAAAAATATAATTTAAATAAATTGAATTGAATATATTAATCGAAACAAATGTGTTTGTTCTGAAATAAATTTGCTGATGTCAGTTTGCATACAATTTTCTTTTGCTGTTTGGTTGCCACAATAGGAAAAATTACAGCAAACCTGACCAATGGGTGTTGGGGCAATGTCAACGTTTGTTTGGGGAAAAAGTGCGGAGGGGTGTGTTCCGACGGCTGGGAAAACTCCAAGGCGGTTATGCTGTGTGAAGAGCTGGGCTGTGGGAACAGGGTCCTTAAGGCCACCAGCACGCCTAAAGAAAGCCAGGTGATCATGAAAAGTGTGCACTCAACGACGGAGACCACCAACATGACCCAGTGCAACTTCGTCACACGTGATGAAAATGACATCAACTATAAATGTAGTCCAGCCTATGTTGTCTGTTCAGGTAATTGATTTTAAAATACATACTTAATATTCAAAGATCTTCCCCTTGTAGCTGTTTTTTTTAGTTTTATCTGTCAGTTAATGGAATTATTTCTCCAATGTCTCCGTCCCTGTAAAAGTTAGATCAAAGAACACTGCATCTGTTGTAGGCCAAATCATTTTACATCAAAACAAGTTGCCCTACAAATAGAAAAACTAGAAGCTGACTGCGAACTCTTCAAAGCGATGCCCCGGTGTCGTTATCAGATGTCAGGAGATGCAAACCAAGCGCTTCTATCCGAGCATTTGAGATTGAAAACTGGCCAGGAAAAAAGAGCAACCTGGCATAAATCGAAGGAGGTTCTAACTCTGTACCTTGAATTGTTCTTTTGCAGGTAGCATAAAAACCAAATTCAGTAAATTAAATGAGAAATGTTCTGGAAGTGTGGAGATGCTCTATGAAGGCAAGTGGATCCCAGTTTGCGCCAATGCTCTTAAAGATAAAAACGTACAAGACACCATCTGTGGAGAGCTGAAATGTGGTCAAGCCTCCAAACTCATCGACTACTTCGGACCAGCGGGACAGGGTCCCTTCATTTCAGAAATCAACTGTTTTGAAAATGGCAACAAGTTATTAGCAGCATGTAATATGACGTCTCAAAAGGATGCCTGCAAACCTGGTGTCCTCCAATGTTCCGGTATGTCAAATGATTTTATCTCAAATTGATCACTTTAAATATGTCTTCCTTATTCCCAGTGAAACAGTGGCTTTTGTCTTGACTTATTTTTTGTCTGTAGGTTAAAATGAATTATGTCGGAAAAGTTAGGCAGAGAATTTTTTTTTGTTAGGGATTGATATGTACTAAATTGCTTTCTTGCACACAATTAGATGAAAATGAGAATCTTACATGTTGAAAAGACAAATAGGAAGGTACCAACAGGAGACTGTTGGCTTACCTTAACATACTTTGCCAAATGAACTGGCTGCTAGCCAGGAGGATCTTAATCCTCAGCAACAAAGCAAATAAGAAAATACTGCCCAATGATGAACCATTCCTTTAACTCCTACCATTCTTAAATCAAGAAGTATTTTTAGTCCAACACAAAACATATTTGCTAACCTATTTCCAAAATGAGGTAAATCTTTTGGCAAATTGATATAGGATCACAGCGTAAGATAATTTACACTTCTTGAGTTCTTGCTACTTATAACTACCGGTAATTTTCCTAATCTTAACTCACCTTCCCGGATGCTTGTTGTTCTCAGACTGGAGAAAGATGGCACTGACTGTTGGCAGCGCCTGTAAAGGAGCTGCAACAGTTCTCTCTGAGGGGAAAAGGAGTCCCATTTTCTTCGAGAGCTGGACAGAAAGGATGGGAAACATGCTTTGTAAGCATTTGGGATGTGGCAGATTGAAGCGCAACGAAAGCAAATATGTTTTGCAATCCCCCACAACCACAAACTTCAACTGTGCAACTGTAAATGATTCAGAAAGCCTCTGGGACTGTGGAAGTTCGAACATGGAAAGCCAATCAAAACAGCAGCTTTTTATTGAATGCCAAGGTGAAATTAACTATCTGCAGGATTGTGATTATTTACTGTCTTATTTACATACCACATACATATAGCTATGCTAAATACGAAGCTACAGCAAGCAGTAGGCATACTTATTGTTGTTAGCTTAGCATAAAGGCACAGAGGAAGCAGGGAACAAACCTTGCCTGGTTCCATCCAAATGTTAATGAAAAGTGTATATACTTACTAATAATAATGTTCAGGGGCTTATGAGTTCAGCTATTTTCAACTAGCTAGATATTTCAACTAATTGCCCTGCAGAAAACTATTAGTTGTCATTGCTTCTTTGATTATCCTTTGTTCTTGTTCCTACACTGCTTTTCTTTTTAGACGAACCCCAAATCATCCTTTCAGAGGGATGTTACGGTGAAGTGAAGATAAACAACCTCGAGGTGTGCGCTACGAACTGGAAGGAGAACTACTCCGATATGGTTTGCAGCGAGATAAACTGTGGAGGAAACGCTGTTGCTAGTTCCTCCCATGATAGAATGCCTCAGCGAAATAAGGACTACCACCATGTGCGTTGTGATGACAACGATTATTACCTTGGCCAGTGCAAGAGATTCAAAGGAAAGTGTGATGGAAATCTGGTGTCTGTTTACTGTGTCGGTAAGTATGATTTCAAAATTTCATCCAGTCACCGTGTCTGAACAAATGTTGTGAATTATTTTGGAGGGGAAAAATAGGTTCACGTTTCAAAGTTGCCAGTAAGTTTTCTTGAGTTTTTTAGAAGAAATAGTGAATTAATTCAACTACTGAATGAAATACAGCACAGAAATCCTTTTGTATTATTTGCTCTGAGCGCCAGAGCCATATTAAAAATGTTGGTGCATCTCTCACATCAATCATAGCCACGGGATTATTGCCTACCTTAGTATAACGATCAGGAGTAGATGGGAAAAAGCTGGACAGGACGCTATTGTCCAAAATAAAAATATAGCTTTTTATACTTTGGTTTAGCAGAGCTCACCGTATTCCCCCAGGTCCATATTAAAGAAATATATATATATATATATATATATATATATATATAAATAGACGCTTTATGGTGCTTTTGATTGAATTCCTGTCATGCAAGTGGTTGAATCGAGCTGCCAAACTATTCCTCTAAGCATATTGGGGTTTTTTTTGTTCCAAAATTGTTTACAGGTAATGTGAAGTTCAACACCACAGAAAAATGTGGTGGTCAGATTGAAGTTCAATATCGAGACAGGTGGGAAAAAGTGTGTTCCGGGGCGCCTCTTGGCTCAGAACATTTGAAAAAGCTGTGTAAAGAGATGAATTGTGGTGGCCACAGTGGGATCCAGAGCAAAGACAACAACGACAAGGTAACTATATGTATTTCTACTGTCTCATCAGTCTAATAAGTATTGCAACATCACAGGATCTTCTGTTTCACTACGTGCTGTTCATTGGCCTCACTTTGAGCGGTCATACTTTCCATTATTTTGTATTGTGCATTTAAATGGAGCACTCTAAATGCCGACACATTTGAATTTAAGGTCAAGTCGCATTTGGAAACAACACTGGAATGCGGCAATGAGAACCTGGACATCAAGTACTGCCTCCACAAAAAGCTTTGTGTGACTAGTAAACCTGCTGAGATCTACTGCAACGGTAAAAAAAGGCACGAATCCTAAAAAAAACATTCAGTCGTCTGGCATCAGAATCCACTTTTAGATGTATGTAAAATCAGAATTCATTCATCTCAAGAAACATCTTGTGAATCATTAACATGGTAACGGGATGTCTGGAAGGATTGCACCCTGCTCTGTGAGTAAAATGCCGAACCGACATGGGGGCATGTGTTTGATTTCAGGGTATGAGGTCCCACCAACCGAGCCACCCAAAATAGTCGCGAACCCCCTATGGCCGAAAATGATGGCGGTGGGACTCGTTCTGGTTGTGGTGATATTGATTGTCGTGTTGCTACGAATCTGCAAGGTAAAAAGAGCCAAGAAAGGCCAGAATGTGTCACGTGAGTATATTGTTATCTGTCTTCTTTGTTGTCATTGCTCGAGTGTACCATTCAGACGTACATGAATAAAGGTGTACTGGAGCCTTCTGCCACAAGAGGCCAGTCTTTCTGCACGCTAACTATATTCTGACTGCTGTGAAAACCTTTAAAATAACATCTGCCTCTGACTAGCATTTATATTTCAGCTGTTAAAAAAAAAATACATCACCGTTAGCCATCAATGCTTACTTGAAAGCAGACACCACAGTACAGCACTGACCTTAAAAAGAGTTCAATACTCTTGTGTACTCGTTGTGTACTAACTGTTAGTATTCCTGACCCGTAAACTTCTAATTGCTCTTTTTTTGGTGCAGCTGGAAGGTTGTCAAGTAAAGAAGATGGTTTTGAAAGTGGCAGCTATGATGAAGTGATGAGCAAATCAAATGAAATGGAGGAACTGAATCGCACGAGTGAGTCTCACAACATTTTCATTTATTTTTTAGTTTCTTAAATATTCCAATTACGGCCTGCTCCTCAGTTCCATGTCCCCAGTTGTGCCATAATGTCAATGTCAGAGAAGGTGAGGAGTACCACTAAAGAGGAAACTAAAATAGGAAATAAAATAGAATGGCAATAGAAGAAAGTAGGATAAAAAACAATAACTGTGGGATAAATGTAAGAGTAAAAGAAATGTGAAATACAACAAAATGCTAATAAAAAACAGATTCATACAAAAAAATTTAATAACAGTTCCGAATAGAATAACAGAAAAAGTAAGAAACTTTTTAAAAACTATAAGATACAGGATATGAATAAAAAGTTGTTATATGTCATTCAAATTATTACTACTTTATAGCATAATTATACTTCCTCACAGTTATATACATTATATATCACATCATAGCACTAATCAACACAACACAAATATTAACACTTAATGTTACAGTACCTCTTTAATTTTGTTTAATCTCTTCTCTTTCAAGTTATTTCATTCAAATAATAATTTGTTTTGGTCTCACCTCGTATCTCTTTGTAGCATTCTTGGACAAGAATTTACTCTAACTTTAATATTCAAACTCAGGATTTAAAAACACAGGCATGCAACGTGAAGGCATTTGTAAAAAGGCTTCCGTGCTGTTGTTCACGCAGGATTCAGATCCGAGACTGAAGTCTTCGCGGGCAACGACGCGGGCAGCACCTCATTTGAGTACGACGACATCGACGAAGTGGCCGTGGTTCAGCCGCTGACCTCGGGGGCCGACACCGCAGGGGCCTCAGGTAGTGACTCCATGCAGGTTTTACACACTAGAACACCAGTTCTTTGACAAAATATGTAATTGTTGGTAATCAGACTAAAAGAAATGCAAAAATACAACAAAATGCTAATAAAAAACAGATTTGTTTCGAATAGAATAACAAAAAAGTAAGAAACCTTTTAAAAACTACAATTGTACCATTGCACATGGTAATAAGAGAACATAGTCGCTGATATTGAAAAATGATTTAATTTTAATATTGTTGAATATGGTATTTCACAGGATATGAAAAAAATGTTGATATAACACTATTTTACTTCAGCACAGCAAAATATTCCAATCATTGTGCTTTCATATTATATTTCATATATATAAGTTGTTATATTCCATTCAAATATATTACTTCATAATATAATTATATATAATATTAACACTAATCAACACAAATATTAACACTTAATGTTACCTCTTTAATTTTGTTTAATCTCTTATTTTAGTTTCAATTTATTTCATTCAAATATTTGTTGAGGTCTCACCTCGAGTCTCTTTTTTGCTTCCTTGGGTAAGAATTCAGTCTAACATTACATAACTATTCAAACTCGGGATTTGAAAACACAGGCATGCGTTTGTAAAAAGGCTTCCGTGCTGTTGTTCACGCAGGATTCAGATCCGAGACTGAAGTCTTCGCGGGCAACGACGCGGGCAGCACTTCCTCATTTGCATACGATGACATCGACGAAGTGGCCGTGGTTCAGCCGCTGACCTCGCGGGCCGACACCACAGGGGCCTCAGGTAGCGACTCCATCCAAGGTTTTCACACACTAGAACACCAGTTCTTTGACAAAGTATGTCATAGTTTGTAATCAGACTTGAAGCAATTTTAAAAGGCAACTAATTGCTTTCACAGATGGGGCGACTTTCGAGGTGTATGACCAGGAGGAGACATATGACGACGTCGAGGCCTGCTCGGGAATCATTCAGACTGAGGCCGAAATCCATGCCGCCACCCAACCCGCCACCGAAAGCGACGCAGCGGCGCCTGCAGGATCGGAGCTGGGGGATGACAACTACATGCAGCCAAGGCGGGTGAGCCAAAGCTGAGTTTGGCTAAGCAAAGTGGATCTCCCCGAAAACCCAGCTTCCACAAACTTGATGGAAAAAGAAATCCATATGGAGATTTACAAAAGTGAATCAGATTTACTCTAAAATTCTCATGATGCTAGATAGACAATATTGCATTGTTTATTAATAGAATCTTTTCTGTACACAAAAAGTTATCAATCATCATCAAGTGGTGGGCTGTCCTCCAATTACAGGTGAGAAAGAATGTGGTTCTTCTTCAAATGTACAAGATGAAAGTGATGCAGAGGCTTTTCTGCCGGTATTTTTTTGTGTGCTTGGGATGCTTTAGGAGAATTTTTTGATTTGTTTGTTAGATTTGATTGTTATGCAGAATTGCTGTTGAACAAAGCCTTGATGATTCAAACAATAGGTTTTGATACATGTTTTGCAGTACTTTGTACATTCGATTCGTGTTTAAACAAACATGTGCTCTATAGTATTAGAGAAATGTGTAAAATGTATAATATGGTATAACAAAGCTGATACAGTAAACTCATGTCACCACATGGTTGCATTGTATATTTCTGTGTGAGATAAGCAAGTTGTTAGAACGTATAAAATTGACATTTTAAATAATACCTGCTGAGAGTTTGATGACAGTGTCTATACGGTGAATACAAAACTACAGCCAGCAGCTGGTCAGTTTAGCTTAAGACTAAAACTAAAAACAGCTTTCTTGGGTCGGTCCAAATGTAACAAAAGCCACTTGACAGTTGGCTTCACATGAAAGCACAACTGAAATTTTAAAAAAGTACACCGGAATTGTTTGAGCAATGCCAATAGGAATGACAAAAGTGCAAAAACGCATAGTTATTAATTAACATTTGAATACCTTTAAAATAGCATAAATAACCATATAAATAGAATGGGATTTTTTTATTGTTTTTTTTATTTTTTTTATTTCACCATCTGGCAAGACAAAAAATCCATGTGGACCGCGGACGCTGCGATTCAAGCCATGAATGTCATCTCTCATTGTTTAGCTGACTTCAACAACAACTTACACTGTGTCGTATTTGCTTTATGATGATGTTAATTTGTGTAAACTAACTGTGCATCCCTGTACTTCATGTTAAACAGGTCACAATTCTGGCTAGCTGTGAAGGCCATGTGTGCGCATTGAGGCGATGCTCCGTTGTGTAAGCCTCTTGTTAACAGCAGCTTTGTGCAACACAACATTAAACTGTTTGCAGAGGCCGTGTTTGTGTTCTGTTACCCTATTTAGGTATCATTCTCCACTTGCATCAGGTGATGCCGCCAGAGGCTCTGAGACGTTTTGGAAATGGCTCAGATGTTGAGTGTCAAACTGTATGTTGTATATGTCGTATATAGTTTGATACACAGCACAATAAGCCATTTTCTTCACGAGACTGCGTTGCAAAGCGACTCAAGATCGCTCCAAATTCATCTCTCTTTAATAATATGTTGTGTCGTTTTCAGCTTATTTTTATTTTATTATTTTATTAATTTGTATCACCCCCCTCCCTCAGCAGCAGAGCAGCTGCTTGTTACAAATGTTAACATGAGTAGTGCCATCCGTAAGGGAGCGAGGGACACGCTGGGAAGGACAGCCCCTCTAGAGGCATGTTTGGTTCGGGGTCAGCCAACGGCCACGGAGATGACTGAGCCAGCGATACGCCCAAAGGGACTCATTTGAAGGCAGCAGCCCCTGTGTGATGTGTAAACATCACGCCTTGCTGAGGGGCCGAAATTTGGGGTCAACTCTGAGCTCAAGTAGACACATCGGAGTCAAAGTGGTCAAAGAGAAATAATAAAATAACATTCTCATTTAGTCTCAGGAAGCATGAACACGTTGAAACAAGTTTGTACGATTTTGGTAAGTAATCAGTTTTGTTTACAACAGAACACAAAACCGTTGTGAGGAAACTAGTCTCTCATGCAGAATGGCTAGGTGGTTGACAGCGGAGGGGGTTGACGGGGGGGTTGAGTGCCAGTGGCGCTGACAGTCCGGCCGGCGAGGGGTGACGCTGACGGTACACCAAAGTCTGCAGCACCCCCCCGTCTGCGGTGGCGCAGGCCAGGTTGAGATCCCTGGTCTTTGGATTCAATGTGTGCCTTCACACAAGGGAAATCATTTGGGATTTTTTTATTATAGGAATACTAACTATAAAGCAAGTGAAAACTCACGTAAAAAAACAATATAAAATTAATATTGATTTTGAATATTTTTCTAGTGAGGGCGGCTGGGGTCGTGTGCCGATGTGAGGGTTTCTGAGGAGAGGAGGTTCTCTTCAAAGCCATCTAAGGCAAATTTATAATTTTTGGGCTTTACAAAATAAAATCAATTGAATTGGTTTGTGGTAAACTGAGGTGTATGTATTTTAATAAAGCACAATATGATACCAATATAATGTATTGCTATGACGTAGCTGGTGTAACATTATTGACAATTGTAAGTGTTTAAGGAGGCATTTGTCAATGACTGACTGGTCACCAATGAGTGGCGGTTGATGAGTAGACTGATAATTAAGGGAAATATAGTAGAACACAACTAAAATAATCTCTTATATGTCATAACGGCTACAAGTAAAATGTTACCATTTTATATTGGTAACATTTTATATTTTGTCCCATTTGAATACCACGTTGCTATGTAGGCAACATTATATACTGTACATACGGACACAGACATAAATAAAATACAGAAATGCAGAAATACAGAAATGTAGAAATATATTTACTTAATTGTGTTCTGTTTTGGTATTAATTTATATTAATACATTGATGTATTTATACATGTATTTAAGCATTTATTTATTCATTCATTCATTTATACTCATTTATAGTCATTTTTTGTCTTCCGGCGGCCGTGATGCAAAGTTCTGCTTTGCAGAATCCCCCAAAAAGCAGAATTTTATATGAATAAAATCTTACCTACCTCCACCACAGCGTCCTAAGCAAAAGAGAACAGGTGAGAAAGCCAGAGTAGACCCAGTGACTAGTACAGCGAAAGACACCCACTAATGTGCCAAGATCCGACTGACCGCGCTAGACCCAGAGGCAACAGAGGTCGCGCTAGTCCCAGAGGCAACAGAGGTCGCGCTAAATCCAGAGGCAACAGAGGTCGTGCTAGTCCCAGAGGCAACAGAGGTCGCGCGAGACCCAGAGGCAACAGAGGTCGCGCGAGACCCAGAGGCAACAGAGGTCGCGCGAGACCCAGAGGCAACAGAGGTCGCGCGAGACCCAGAGGCAACAGAGGTCGCGCTAGTCCCAGAGGCAACAGAGGTCGTGCTAGTCCCAGAGGCAACAGAGGTTACGCTAGACCCAGAGGCAACAGAGGTCGCGCGAGACCCAGAGGCAACAGAGGTCGCGCGAGACCCAGAGGCAACAGAGGTCGCGCGAGACCCAGAGGCAACAGAGGCCGCGCGAGACCCAGAGGCAACAGAGGCCGCGCGAGACCCAGAGGCAACAGAGGTCGCGCTAGTCCCAGAGGCAACAGAGGTTGCGCGAGACCCAGAGGCAACCGAGGTTGCGCTAAATCCAGAGGAAACAGAGGTTGCGCGAGACCCAGAGGCAACAGAGGTCACGCTAGTCCCAGAGGCAACAGAGGTCGCGCTAGTCCCAGAGGCAACAGAGGTCGCGCTAGTCCCAGAGGCAACAGAGGTCGCACGGCCTCATTCTGCCGATGTCAGAATGAGGCCAGGGTCTGAGCAAGCCCCTGAGCAAGCCCCTGGCCTCACATAACCCCCCAAAAACTCGCAGATGCCATGCATCTGTCTCCACGTCCTGACTCAGTCCACCCTGCTGTTGTAGAGATGTTACCCGACCCCATAGAATAGCCATACGGCACCTTTTTGGCAAGGTGGGCAGTGCCTACTTTACCTACCCAGACTGCACGTCACTGCCTGCTAGTATAAACACCGCCCAGCATTACGTCCCGACGCCAACTAGCATCACAACCCCCCCCAATCACCATACACCACTAAAGCAGCACCGTTGCGCTGCATCTCAGACAAAATCAACAACGCGCAGCTTTCCTCAGCTGCTTAACATGTGGAATACGTTGCACTGTTGCGCGACTGCTAGAATTTGGGATCCTCAACCGATCACTTCGGACACGCTGCTGAAGGCTAATAGTTTCTCTCCCCGGAATCATCCGATGTCTGAATCGGCCCTCGTCTCCGTTACCGCGAATGCCCTGCATCCGGTTTCGCACTGAAATGACACCTGACAGCAACACAGAGAGAACCCCTTAAGAGGTTTGACTATATATGATTGGTTTAGAGCCACAGCGTCTGTTGGTCGTATACACCTGGGCACAGCCAATCTCCCCTAATTGGATAATTCCGGGAGACCAGCTGAAGCATATCTAAATTACGCGTGGCATAAAGGGAGTCTTCCTTCTAGAACCACTGCTTAACCTTGTTAACCTCTTGGTGTACTGCATGCTCAAAACATCATAGCATTGTTTATTAAGCCTTAATAAACAATGCTTGATAAAAAATGACTAACCAGCTTCTGATCTCCTTCTTAATACCTCATCTTTTGTTATTTTATTTATGTGTATTTATATTATGTGTATAAATTGTTTTGCTTTGAAAGGCTCCTGTTTAAGCACTTTATTTGTTGCACTTTTTTGTTTGATAATGAAAAATATTTTTCCCTAACTAAACTTGTCATTTTTTGCTGAACATGAATCATTAAGTGCTCTTAATAATACAATTATTAACAATATAGGTTAGGTTTCAGTTAAGAGTTAGTTGAATACCATTGTAATCAAAATGTCAATCAACCTAAATTGGTCAAATCTTAAACATAGGTCTATTAATTAGGCTATTTTGTGGTACATAGACAGTCATTGAGGCACAGCAATAGTTTTCTGGATGAATGTTCAGCTCAAGTCTAGAAGGCCCCACAAGTCATGAGCAGATAAACATGAATCAGAATAAGTTCAGGCATACCACCCAAAGATCCACTAGAATGCATGAAATAAGATCTACTTAAACCAGAATGTCCTTGGGGTGGACCATCAGCTACGTCTCTGCTTCTCAGAATGTAACCAATGTTGTCCATCTCCAGCAGGCCGCCCCTCTCAACGACGTTGGGCCCCACAAACCACCAGAATGCAGCGTACAACATGGGTACTACGCCAAATGAATTCCGATTTCCTGATATGAGCCACCAACGTGTGTGGCTGCGTGCGCAGCAAAATCTTGGTCACCCCCGACAAAATCTCACTCCAAGGTTTTTTGAAAAGTTGGCAGCTCTGGTTTATGTCTCTGGCCTTTTGCGACGGCTGTCGAGGTGAAGAAGGCTAGAAGCCTCTCTCACTGCCAGTCCTAGTAACATCCAGCAGAGCGCTTCCGCTTAAGCTGACGGAAAGCAACCAAGTTTCATTCTCCCAGCTGTAGGACCTGTATGGCTCCTCTTCAGCCAGAGGACGGCCATGAACCTCTGCCCCTCTTGCCTTGGCCTCAAGCACCTGGCGGAGGGTCTGTCGGAAGAGGCATGTATGAATTGTGGCGTCATGCCTGGCGCGCAGTGCGGGCCGCCAGGCTCGCCGAGGTAGAACACACCCTGTCAGGGCAGCTGGATCCAGCTCAACATGCCCGTTCCAAACGCCGGGCCACAGAGGACGCAGGGGCTCCCTCAAAAAGGGCCAGCAAGCTGTCCTCGGATGTGTTTTCATTCATCCATGTACACAGAAATACGCATTAAAATCGGTTCACGGTTTGATGCAATACAGTTGATAATGTAGGTAATAATACAGCTAAAAATATAGTTCAATCAAAGTGTTTTATCATGACACACTCATTGGCTCTGATATTGATTCTCAACGTATTGGGTTGCTTGAGTGAACGCAGACAGTCCAATGCCTACACGTTAAACAGGAACTTAGAGTTCTCAAGCTTCTCAGCCACACGCCGCCCTGCCGAAGCCATGAGCACTGCTACAGGAGCGATGTGCTGGGGATCGATTGCTTGCTGTCTCGCTCCTCTACTTGACCAATCCTGCTCAAGCATGAGGTTCGGACCGCCTAAACTCATTTACAGTTGTGGTCAAAAGTTTACGTACTTAAGAACATAATGCCATGGCTCTCTAGAGTTTCCCGTTATTTCTACAACTCTGATTTTTCTCTGATTGATTGGACAGTGTGAGTTATTGGAACAGATACTTCTTTGTCACAAAAATTTTCATGAAGTTTGGTTCTGACTTTATTATGGGTTAACAGAAAAAAGCGACAAAATCTGCTGGGTCAAAAATACACATACAGCAACATAAATTAGCAATTTTGGTGACTTATAAAGTTGTGTCAATGAAATGAGCCTCATGGCCTCTTAACTTCTTGTGAGTGGTTATGAGTGACTACAGCTGATGACGTCTCTGAGGCTGTTTAAATAGAGCTCATTGGATACAAACACCCACAAACGCTACAATGGGAAAGTCAAAGGAGCTCAGCATGGAATGGAAATCATTGACTTGAACAAGTCAGGAAAGTCACTTGGAGCCATTTCAAAGCAGCTCCAAAGTATAAAGTGCATGGCACTGTTTTGTCACGATCAGGAAGAAAACGCAAGCTATCACCTGCTGCTGAGAGAAAATGGGTCAGGAGGGTGAAGAGTCTACCGAGAACCGCCAAAAGGCAGATCTGCCAAGAATTAGAAGCTGCTGGAACACCGGTGTCAGTGTCCACAGTCAAGCGTGTTTTGCATCTCCATGGACTGAGAGGCTGCCGTGCAAGAAGGAAGCCCTTGGATGATTTATCAACCTACCCTAAGTAAAGAACTTCCATATTCGAAACACGGCCCTCTAGTAGATAAGATAAACATAACCACAACGGCCGTCTCAACAGCATGGAACAATCTTTGATCGGCAGGCAAAGGAAACCATGTGACGATAAGTTTCCTTGAAATCAAACTTTGCTCATCTGCTTTGACCACCAAAGATGAATTTAGCAGAAAAGCATAATCTCTTCATCGTATGCAGAATTTTGTGAGGCAAGATTTTTTTATAGTCGAATACATTAGTATACAAATACAAACACGATTTTAATAAACTATGTTGTCTCTTACAGTGCGTGTGTGTGAAGAGAGTAGTTGTAGAACTGTTTTGCATGACCAGCCTGGATGTGCAGTCGGACCCAGAGGTCAGCTGAAAGATGACCCTGGTTAGTGTAACATCCTCAATATAGTCTGTAAAGTAAGATGGGGGGCCAACGGTGTTCTGGCTGCAGCCCAAGTTTGGGTCTGCCATTCCAACACGGCCAATGGCACCCTGAAAGCACCGGGGAGACTGATGATTCTGAAGGGGCTCTAGAAGGTCAGTTAAGTAGGTGAGAGGAGGATTGGGGGGGTACACGAGACACAGACATTGGACAAAGGGTTTGGTTCTAACTTCAAAAAGTGTAACGTGATGTCTTAGAGAGGGGATGAAAAGGGCAAGGATAAGTGGATGTTTTTTTACAAACATGCTGTGCACATGCTTTTTTTTGCGTTTCTGATATCAATTTTTGATTGATTTTTCAATGGTTTAATTTATTTATTTTTTTCTTTATAAAGCATAAGCTGAATAGTATTCCTTGCAACCAGTAAACCGTACTGAGTGTAAGATCAATCTTTTGAGTGAAAGTACAAATTTGAGATACTACTTGAGTGTTTACAACTAATGTTCCTTGATACTTCTACTCCAGTCCATCTCGGGAAAGCAATATTTTAATAGTTTCATTGCAAATAAATGCAATTGCTTCCCTCCACCACTAGACCCTGACAACAACCAGGGAAGTTTATTACATTACATTACAGGTCATTTAGCTGACGCTTTTATCCAAAGCAAATTACATTACATTTTTAACCCATGGCATTTTACATTTTTGCCCGGGGAGCAATTAGGGGTTAGGTGTCTTTCTCAGAAACACTTCAACATGGGGCAGCCGGGACTCGAACCACCAATCTTGCGGTTCTCAGCGCACCCTCTCTACCCCTGCGCAGCAATTGTTAAGCATTGGCTAAGCATTTTTGATCTAAGTCCAGTTGTGAATTCAGGACTTTTACTAAAGCGATATATCTAAATATTTACAATGACTGTGACATGCTGTCTATGGTTTATTAAAAAATGAAAATGACATAAAACACCACTAAGCAATAGGCTGTACCTCCACCTCAGCACTAACTCTTTCTGCGGTGGGCTGCTGCCCGATCACATTTACTTTCTTAAGCCAATCTTTCTCCATGTACGCTTTCACTTCCCCCACCGTACACCTCTTTCTTACATCCAGGGCCATGAGCTTTCCAAACATCTCCATGGCCTCTGGAGTGAACCTTTTCCACAAGGGGGGGACATCCTCTTCAATGTTGGGTCTCTCCTCCATTTGGCACCAGTCGGCAAACTCCTGGTAGCAGTCGTCCGAGTCCAGACAGCACTCCCAAGGGAAGTAACCCGTAAGGATACAGAAGATAACCACCCCGAAGGCCCAGGTGTCAAGGCTTGGCTCCACGCTAAGTGGAGGAGCGGTCACTTCTTTCTGGCCCTCCATCAGGGCCACGGTACAGAGCTCTGGGGACATGTAGGGAAGGGTTCCCATGATGTAGCGTATCAGAGTGCCTCTCTTCTGGGCCAGTCCAAAGTCCGCCAGCTTGACCTGGCAGCAACGATTGTCCAACAAGAGGATGTTTTCAGGCTTCACATCTCGATGGACCAGGCCGTGGCTGTGGATGAACTCCAGAGCGCTGGCAATCTGGAGAACACAGCGTTTTGCTGAAGACTCTGGGATGCCCACCTGGAAGACAAATGAGCATGGGGGTTTGGGTACATTTTAGGCATTTAAAAAAAGCCGGAATAAAAATGTCAGAATCAGGCAAGGCAAGGCAATTTTATTTGTATAGCGCTTTTCATACACAAGGCAGACTCAAAGTGCTTGACATCATAACATTTCATTCAATAAAGTGAAATAAAATGCAGGAAGACAATTAAAAACAGTAAATAAAATTATAAATTAAAATCTTATTTAAATTGTTTAATTAAAGGCAGAGGTTAAAAGTGCAATGTAGGTCAAATTTAGCAGAAGGCGAAGCTGAACATAAAAGTTTTCAGTCTTGTTTTAAACGTGGTCAGAGTTGGTTAAGTCTTAAATCTTCAGGAAGTTTATTCCAGCTGTTTGGATTTGTATTTACTCTGGGAATCACTAACAGATAGGTGTCAGAAGATCTTAGTGAGGCTTATGTAGTGGAAGCATATCAGTGATATACTTTGGCCCTAAACCATGTAGTGATTTATATGTGAGCAGTTGGATTTTGAAATTAATTCTCTGACATACTGGGAGCCAATGTAAGGATTTAAGAATTGGTGTAATGTGCTCATATTTTTTGTTTTTTGTTAGAACTCTAGCAGCAGCGTTCTGAACAAGCTGGAGCTGCCTGACAGTTTTTTTTGGAAGACCTGCAAGGAGACCATTACAATAGTCTAGCCTGCTAGTTATAAAGGCATGTACAAGTGTTTCTAAGTCTTGAGCTGACATGAGCCCTCTAAGTCGTGCTACATTTTTGAGGTGGTAGTAGGCCGATATTGTTACTGATTTGATGTGACTCTCCAAGTGTAACTCTGAATCCATAATAACCCCCAGATTTCTGGCTTTATTTGATGTTTTCAGGGACAGAGAGGGAAGGTGTTGGATTACTTTAAACCTTTCTTTTTTAGCACCAAATACAATGATCTCAGTTTTGTCTTCATTTAGTTGTAGGGAATTTTGACACATCCAGTCTTTGATTTGCTCAATGCACTGGCACAGAAGGTCTATGGGGCGATAGTCGTTTGGTGATAGCGGCACATAGATCTGGGTGTCATCAGCGTAGCAATGGTGGTAAATTTTATTATTTTGCATGATTTGTCCTAGTGGGAGCATGTAGATGTTGAATAGGAATCAGGAAACATTTATTACCAAAATATGTCAGACATACAAGGAATTTGACATCAGAGAGTAAGGCAATGGACAACAAGAAAGATAAGACAACATAGTATAAGAGGAAAAAAATAAAATATGGGTTAGAGGGATATAGAATAAAATATTAAAACATAAAGGAATAAAAGAAGTTAAAAAGCATCATCACAAAACAACGCTTAAAGAAAGAATGAAAGGCAGTTGGACTTCATGGCATTCGGACTGAGCACAGGGTCATCGTTACACTATAGTCTATAGAGAGTCCACATGAACTCTCATTTTGGACACATAACAAATTCCTACCTGAAAAAAACACTTTGTTCAGTTCAAAAACACCGTTCAGTACGGTATGTATATATGGTTATTGCAGTCGGACAATATCCTTTTCCTTTTTCTCTCTGCCATTGTTTCTTCAATCAATTTTCTTCTACAAAGTCAACTTTTAAATTTTGCTGCATGTGCGGCATCGTTTGGATGCAAAACTTGACTCGACCAGGTCATTTCTGAATAATTCTTTGAAGAGCCGTAGAGCAGTTTCAAGTGATGCAGATTGCCAATGTTTGACTCACCTTTGGCTGGATGACAGCAAACAGGTCTCTACCGATGACAAGCTCCTGGGCGAAGCAGTAGTGCTCATTGGACTGGAAGGCGATGCCAAAGAGGCCCACGATGCAGGGGTGGCAGGACAGGTGTAAGGAGATGCAGTACTCACGCAGAAAGCCCTGCAGCTTAGTCGAGGCTTTGGGCATCACTTTCAAGGCCATGGGAGTCCCTGCAGATCATGCTCTCTGTTATTATTATCACAGTGTGCATACAATGCTTATTCTGTCTTACTAGAGAAAGTGAGTCAGTAATGTGACCTCCAAGTGAAACTATGTTGTACACTAAAACGATTATCTTTCATGTCATTGGAAACCTCTTCACCCACGGACACCCCCCACCCAAATCCCCCGTTCCAAAGCTCTTCAAATTCCAAGCATGCAGGCCTCCAGTCCTCTTTGTTCACACCAAGTCGTTTATCGCTCCACTTTCGTTTAACTCTCTAGAGTTTTCTAGAAAGTTCCTGTTAGAAGAGAGTACTCACCCATCTTGTCCTTTTATAATTGAATTAGTTTTATTCTTCAGAGGATAAGCAGGGCTTTGGAGCACATGTAAATACTTCCTTCACAATGACTAAAATGTCATTCTTTGCAAACTGCTATCATACCTCTGAAGCGGTGAGTGACCAGTAGCACTTTGCCGTATTTCCCTCGACCGATCTCCTTGACGATGTTGAAATGTTCCTGGATCTCCAGCTGGCCGAGGCTCTGAGCCGTCAGCTCTATCAGCTCATCAATCAGGCTCCCTCCATCGAGGTCCAGCTCAATCATCTCGTCCTGCACACGGACAGGAATACCAATACTTTACCACAGACATTAGTGGTATGAACACGTAGCTTTACTGCCGTAAAGTGCTTACCTATTGGAATACATTGTACCAAAAAAACAGCCTTTTAAGACCAAATAGTTTTTAAATCACTTTTTCCTCAGTTGTGTTACTTTGGCACTCGGTAGCCAAAACTATAAACTCACGTCTTCCAGCTCGGCTTTTGATTAAGAAAGTGGCCAGACCACACGTAGTTTGAGCATATGTCAACCCACAAACCTCTGAATTACTAAAGGGCAATAGTATATCACCATCAATGTCCCTAATTATAGAAACAGTTTATTTTATTATGCATTCATGGACTGCAAAGTCTACTGCGATTGCATTAGCTAAAACACCATTAATGGGTCTGTTTCTTGGTGACCGGGTGCAGAAGAGGTGCACCATCATATGGATGGAAGGAAAGCAAAAAAACAGTCAGCTTGTGTCCAATACAGAGACCCGTTCCTTTGGGCAGTAGGATGTTGAACTCTGACCTCTGACCTCTATAAGTAGTTGACTTACAGTTTTGACACTTGACATTTTCAATATTTACTTGGTCCTAACATTCAATCTCTCTTCTCTGTATACCTTTAACCCTTGATAATAGTGTTAATACTTGATTTCAGCACTAGCCACAAATGCACATATCACAATTATGGCAAATGTGAATCCTTAAATATTATGAGCCAAATGTACAAAAGACGTATCTTGAGTTTTAATAGTTAAAAAAAAACAATATATTACATTTTGCATCATACTATAACATACATATTGTGTTATCCTGTTTTTAAAAGGAGCTATTAATGCCAGTGATAGCATCCAATAGAAGAAGTATGGGACATCACATTTGATTACGTTTAGATATTGATTAAGTTTCACGTCTTACCTCTTTTCAAATGGTTCCCAGTACAGGCACTGCAGTCTGAAAACAGTCAGAACCAAACACAATGACTCACACTGCCATGTTATCAATACGTAGAAGAAGTGTTGGGTGATTTTCCGTCCTCCAGCTTCGCTACTCCTACTGCTGCTGCATGGATCCGCCTGCACAGTGGACCTGGGAGCTTTTCACTGCTCAACACGCAGCTCTGCTCTCACATGCAGTGATGGGGCCAGAGCCCACTTTGACAGCTGATTACAAACTGCCTCTGCGCACACACAAACACACACACACGCAGATGTAAGCATGTAACCGTCGTGCAAAATCTATCTGTTATTTTGAGTGCGCACTGAAATGGAATGCTCAGGTCGATGTCAACAGGTGCAGTACATCATGGCTCAATAAAGTACACACCGTGACTCACTCTCAAGCAATGGATTTCATCCACCCGTATTGAAATTAAGAATAAATACATTTTTTCCTCTAGATTGAAAAAGGGGACCTCACCCATTTAGGGGATCGTCCGAGGTATTCTCTGAGCAAAAACATGATGAGTGATTGTAGTTTTGGCATAGTGTGTAACAATGACTTTCTACTTGTGTGACAGCTCTGGCGGCCTCTCAGGGCGGCTGCCTTCCCTGCAGGTAATGGAAGTGGGTGTCGCACAGGGTCATGAAGCGGATGCACCTGATGCAATCAGTGGCACTGGCAGATTATCCTTCCTGAGACACCTTTTTGGTATTATGGTTTGTCTCTACATAACATTGCATACACATTTTTATCTCATGCACTCACCTACGGCTCCAAAATGACTGACACCAGACGCCTTTAATGTTAGTTAAAGTTACCTTTTTATCTTTGAGTAAATAAATATTCTTAGAATTTCCCTGGTTGTGTGCGTCTCTAGAGTTTGGTGTGTCACTGGTAGGACTTTGACAATCCTAGTTTTGAAAAGGTTCTTTCATGCAGGGATTTTTGGTGTACTGCTTCACCCTTTGACTCGAAGGCGACGTAGATCTTTCGTCAGGAGGAATTCCCCTTTTTTCAAGCCATCTGCGTAACTCGTTGTTGGCACATTTTGTTGAAATAGCCTTTACATCTATTTCTCCTACGGCCAACAAGGTTGTTGTTGCAAATGTAACAAAGACAGTAATGTGACGGGCAAACCCTCCCAAAGACGTTTAACCTGCAAGATATCTGGCATGTAATTCACATAATGGCACTCGAACATCAATCGAGCCAATGCTCATTTTGTAAGTAGGCATTAGCATACAGTGGATGACTATGATGGTGTTTTAGTGTGTGTCACTTCTCAAAATCATCAAATCATCTGCAAAGAAATATAAAATAAAGGAAGAAAATGAGAGGGAATTAAACCCTCTTGTTATGAGTTTGTAATATTTCTTCATGTCTTTGGAAAAGCCAGACTCTCTTGGCTTTTTCAGTTTTATGCCTACCTCATAATAATCCGTTTCATAAAATTGTAGCAACTGTCAATCGCATTATAAATGTGGTCATAAGACTTAGACTCACTGCTTCTTGGTTAGAACTTTCCACTTCAACACATGGCCCTGAACTGGAAGCCATGAATGCACTCAAGCTGTGGCACTCGTACAGACAAGTCCCCTGAGTAGTCGGCGACAACTCTGGCAGGTCTAATGGGGCGTTGTCTCACTCAGCGGTGTGACCCCTGCTATTTTTTCTGATGGCACCGAGCGAACACATGAGCCAGACTCACTGATGAAAAGAAAAGGATACTTTGGTGTGTTAGTATCCACAGAGCTGTGGTGGGTCAACGGGGGTGTCAGTCACTACCGTCCTTTTACTGATGCTACAAAATGCTGTTTTGTTGGAAATGACTGGAATAAAGCTTGCATTATTTTGTTAACCCTAACCCTTACCCGTCTAAGGAACATTAACATGGATTGAGTAGCTACATGTTCAAATCGGCTCATTATGGTCTGAGACCAAGGGTTTATCAATGAATGGGGCATGTTCGATGAACATCAATTCTAAAAGTGGCCCTTTAGCGGTCTATCAACATAACAGTCCTCCCCACTGCTCAAGGGGGGAGGGGGGAGGCTTAGTTATGTTCGTTATGTTGTGGAGCGAATTTTGAAGGTTGATCATCGTGTTACGCTGTCACCACAGACATGGGGTCACGTCATATTTTGGATCTTTTACATCCCAGGATGTCTTTGAGGTGCCAGACGGTATCCATATTCCAACTTCTTCTTCTTCGTCACGGTACGACTGCTGTCCTCACAGTTTCAAAGGAATAGAATTACAGAGCTGTGACATACCCGGACTTCTTGCAGCTCCTTTGGCAAACATTGTGAGATCAACTTCGAGAGCACATGGGTACTTTTAGCTTTGAGTGAAGGAATAATAGTGACAAACGTATTGCTATTTCCCATCAATAATATGGAGAGGGATTCAAAATGTTCTTGTTTTTGACATGCAGCAAATATGAAGGCAAAGAATACAATTTCCAAGACCGGAACGAACATCAGCCCCAAATGATGAGGTTCCAGCCTCCAGATCATGGAGAGTTCATAAGAAATGAGGCAGATACTATTAAGATTAGATAGAGGGATATCAGTTTTCAACCCGGGCAAAATATTTTGCGTGCCTCTGTCTTGCAAAAGCCTATCAGTGTTGAGTTAATAATCAAGACACATACAGCAAGTTCAGCTAACATGTGGTGGTGCTCATAGTACTGTGGTTACCAGGTTCAATCATCATTCAAATTTTCATATCCATCTCCTATAATTGTCTATATAGGCTGGGGAAACAGTCCTATAGTTGTACCTCTGCCAGAGAGCATCGCCATCACTACTTGCAAGATGCCCGTCATACTAATGCAACAAGTCCAGAATGGCAAAAGTGCATGAGTCCAAAAGCTACACTTTGCACCAAGTTATTTACAAACATGTGGCGAGTTGGTCTGAGGTGTTATGTCACAAGGGCCGATGTCACTTCTTAATTAATGTTTTAGTCACTTGGGAACCGCACACTAAACTGTAAGCTCAAAACACTCATCTAAATATTTTTAACTTTTTGCTTTTATTCCTTTATTTTTAAACTAACCCTTAGCCTTATATTACTAACCCATAGAATTATATTTATTTTATCCCTCTTGTCTTGTCGTCCATTGTCGCACTGTCTGCTGTTATGCACCAACCGCCAAGTTAAATTCCTTGTATGTCTGACATATTATGGCAATAAATGTTTCCTGATTCACTTTATGAAGTTAATATAGCGTTTGCCGGTTCACCAATTATCCAGGGAAATGTAGGTTTTTATTGGCTACATTAACCCCTATGGTCACAAGCTACTGTTGTTGCCCACTTAGTCGACTGTATTGTGCTATGCAGCTACATTAGTAAATCATCCATCTTGTCCTGGAAACAGCGATGAGACCAAACCAGTTAAGCTGCAGGCCTTAAAACCAGCTCAGAAGAACTGTAGGATAAATAAAGACACTCACCCCTTCTCGACTACAACCATATCCAACACCCAATTATGCTTAGGGGCGTTCAGTTCTTTATCATTACTCGTAATGGTGTAACTACCAGCTGTTTAACAGATGCATATCTTAAAAAGAGTAAGGTGTTTTTGACTGGAGAATTCCTCACAAACTACTTATCTCAAATAGCTGGTCTGAACAATGACCAATTAAACAGGAGGCTGAACAGGCCTGTGGTAAATTATTATTATTTCTTCATAATTTATAAAAGGGCGGCTGTGGCAGAGCGTTATCACAGCCATTAAGTGACACTCAGCAGCTGTGGGAGAAAAGATGTATTAATCACTGGTAGTGATTCGGGTTATATGGTTCCTGCGCGTGACAAACTGCATATTCACCAGCTCTTAGTGGCAGATGCTTCGTACATCGATCACATACACACGGCTTCAGCATTACATAATACATTCTTCAGCTGCTGCTTTCAAGATCTGAAGGTTCCTGATTATTACACCGTCCCAAATTTGTTTTTATGGTTATTCTTATGTATTGGTAATCAGTGATGGTTGATTCAGTATCTATAATCACAAAATCAGCCTATAATTAGTCTTTATAGAAACATAATGTAATACAGTATGAAAGTAACTTTCTGCAGATGTTCGGGAATTTTGATGATATTAATGTAATAAACAACCATTACTTCTCTCATAAAGCATCGTTGATACCAGTAATCATATTTCATAAATATGTGAATAAAATTGGATAAATAACATTAACAAATCCCAACAAAAATGTCTCCTTAATATGCAATATATTGTTCTGACTTAGATTGATTAGCAATCAGCGGTCAATAAATAGTGCATGTGTGATATGCTACAGAAAATGTGCGATGTGTATAATATACAGAACTGATGGTCAAACAAGGGGAGATGGTCAGTGGGCCTTAATATAGAAAGGTTAGTCAGTGGATGGGCTTTACAGCAGTGCTAGTGTTGATGGAGAGGGTGAAGACAGGCTGCTCAGATATGGTTACAGACGGACGGCTTCACTGTCAGCTTTCTGCCCGATAGAGCTACACCTCTGGAAACACGATACACTGGTTTTCAAACTCACCTGATGAACTGGATAACATAGTTAATTTGTATTTTCTTTAGTGACAGAGTTGCAATTATTAATTCCTCAATTGACTCGTTACCCATATGTTTGTAGGTGTAATATTTTAGGCTCTGGCAACATTTTATTATCATTGTTCAGATATTTCTTTAATTTTTGGGGCTTAACAGTCAACCATAGTGACAAATTAAATTATGAGTTAACATAAATGATTCAAGAAAACAAAACTTTCCAAACAATCTTCCAATCAAAGGGCTTTTCATGATGTGGACCTGGGCTCTTGGCCCTCGTCTCCTCTTTGGTGATGAGTAGAGAGGAGGTAAGTTGGTTGGTCGTGGACAAAAATATTTAGGATAGTTATGGATATGGTTGACAACATCTGAATAGTCTAAAAATCTCTAGGTGCTGAGTGGGCAAGACAGAATAGAAGATGGATGAGTTCCCATTTTACTACCACGAATACTCAAACTGTGGTAGAAAAAGTAGCTTTGTTCACCTCACAACTGGGTCTGAAAATTGACTGGCTTCACTTACCTTTTTGTTTCAGATTTTCTTCATTTTCAGGCTAGTATTGTAGCTTCGGAGCAACTCATGGTGACTGATTGATGACTGAGACTCAACTCTCAGTCATCAATCAAATGTTTAACAGTAATACTCATTACCTGAAAAGGTTGGAATGAGAAATAGGTTTCAGGAACTGAAAAGAAGGAGCTAATGCTGGCAGTGTACGTTATCACATCATTTACTAGAGTTAGCACTTCATGCTACGCTAGCTAGAGAAGAAGTCTAATTGTATAGAAGTCTGAGAAAAGGACTCTACTTCTAACTTGATGAATTATCTCAGTAAACATGTGTTTATAATCTCAATCTATAGTTTAAGTCTCCTGCATTACAGAATGATCTTAATTTAGTAAATAATCTTAATATTCCTAAAGCAAAGCCTCACCAAAGACCTGACTGGAACAAATGACAAATTGAGGTGTGAAAGCAGCACAAGTGGCCGGAGGGAGATTGCTGCACAATGACTGCTGCGCTACGTCCCACTTATGACCAGGATGCATGGTTTGATGCCTCCTTAAATACCAAACTATGGCATGAGGAGTAACGGCCGAGGCAGTCCTCACACCATAGTACCCTTACAACGTGCACTCTCCTCTTTCTCATAGCTGTCCAAATCTTCCAAAACTTCCAAAACAGCATCCACAAAACAACAGGGCCCCTGTGGCTCCTGCTAATTGAGTTAATTGTCCGTCGTGAAGCTGAGCCATCGCCATGTCACTGCAGCTATTCCTGACACGGGGTAACATGGTGGCACGCGGATTCCGCCGAGATTTTATCAGGGAGCGGAGAATTGGAAATGTATCCGCATAGCGGCATAGCACGTACGCCTGATCCCCCGGAGGTCTTTCTGAGTTGTTGGATACGCTGTGTTGTGTTGAATCAACAACTAAGAATAGCTTGATGGTGGCTGATATTCTGTAAACTTGGCTGATGCGGAGTGTTGCAATACTCAGAGGGAGGTGGCAATATCAGACAAAAAGGTCTCAGTCACTAAATCTTTGTTTATGGTGTCTCATCGGGGAGGAAAGCAAGCTGGCAAGTTCTAAACATTTACAGTTCCATGGTGACTAACACAAATCCAGCTCCTGTTGAAAACTGTGTCCGTAGTAATTTACTACTGAACTATAAGGTGCCACCATGTTGGCTTTTAATGGTGGGATCCCATCACGCGCTGGATGCGACGAAGAGGGGTCGTGGCTAATCATCCTGAAATAGTTAAACTTTTCGCCATTGTTTTTCCTCCACATCAACCACGAAAGACGTAACGACTATTTACCTGTTGTGGAAGTCCTACTCACGTCGGACCACCAAACATCGTTGTATTTTGGTACAAAAAAGCATTTGTTGGTGCAGACAGCTTGGTGAATTCATCAACTTCTACAGGAACTGCGTCTGGATGACTGCTGCTTCCAGCGGTACGTGATGCTACCCGTTAGCCCGTTTGATAGCTGGTTGGCTGGGATTGGTGACCGGACTCCACCACCTTCACATTACATACATGGGAATATTCCCTTGGCAAGACACGATGTGCTCAAGCACATTCAAACGTCTCTTTTAAGAGCCACACACACGTTATTATTGAGCAGACTTCCTACAATATTACCAATATCCAGTAGCAGTGTGTCGTTAAGCAATACAATTATTTTACACTATAATGTATTCTATTGAGTGCAGTGATGGGATGTTGTAAAAAAAGGCATGTATGGTTGTATCCTGTTAGAAGCGCGAGGTCTTTCTGGACCGATTGCAATGAAGGTACGAGGATGCAGCGAGCAGCTCGGGGTACCCACACAAAGCTAACGTTACTGTTCATTTACCCTCCATTTTTTTTTATTCAGCAACTGTCTGCAGGACGTCAGTGACGACAAGAGGAGCATCTCAACGCAGATAGGCTATCGTCCAGCAGCGTCAAGCCATTGAAAACCTTCGAAGTTGAGAAATTTCAACTTTCGCGTTTGGTGCGTTCAGCCATTTAACGCGATTACCGACAAATAACTCGTCTCAAAAAATGCCTGAACGTCTGTTAAGAGACTTTGTATGTGATCCTGTGGCGCGAATAATTCGCATCACGTTTTGTGTGAACACACCAATCTTATCGTTCCCTGCCTCTTGTGTCCATGGTTAACCACGTTTTTCCTCCCTTGTGATCGTCTACCTTGTCGGTTTGTAAAGTCAGGTTAGCAACAAGGGAGCATGGCAAGCGCAAACAAAATATATTTTAATAGCTCAGGGTCTCCCTGGAAGGGAGCAGGCACGAGGTAAACATATAAATACAACAGACACATTCCTTTGGGTAAATCAAGAATGACAAAAAAAACAATCACTAGACCAGGCCAACACACACACACACACACACACACACACACACACACACACACACAACCGTAGAATAGAAAAGGGAAATGCCGCCACCTAGTGATGCCTAAGGCATTATTTACACGGAGTGAATGTGCTCTTCCTACCGTAGATAAATGTTGCACCACGTGTAACTCGAGTCTGCTATCCCGGCTCCGTCCCCGCATGCTGCAACATGGGAGAGAGAAACCGGATAGCTCCCTCTGGAGCCTGGTCGTTCTGCACACATTAACATCTCAGTTTAGGAGAAGGAGATGGCTTGAATGTAACCGGATCGCTGATGTTTCCCCTGCGGTTCACATTGCAAGAACTGTATTTCATGAAGCCCATTTGAAGACTTCCATGTGTGCAGTACAGTGTTACATAGCTAATTTAAGACATCAGGTTTCCTATAAGTGTGCATACTGCTGTTGCTATTTCACAACTGGTTGAAGTTAGAGAAGGAAGACGAGTCCCCACAGTATGTCAAACTTTGTGTGACAATTTTGTGGACCACATATAGCCCAATTGGATGTTCAGTGGACCAGTGTAAGCATTCCATAACAACGCATAACTACTTCCAAATGTTCACTTTTATTTATTTTAATGTGAATAAATATATATCATACAGACCTTTTAATAGGCAAGCCAATTTTATGTGTATAGCAGATGTCAACATCAAAGAAATTCAGTGCTTCACATAAAGCCATTAAAAAACATCCAAATAAGCAAGGATATTTTAAAAACAGTTAAGAAAATTGATTGAAACATAAAAGAAAAAGCTGTTGGTTAAAGTGCACGTTAAGTACCAAAATTCTAATCTATAAAACCCTATTCTATTTGGTTCACAAGGAGGGCAGTGTAAAAGGGCCAGCGGGATAACGGGCAGAGAGGAAGGTGAAGCTCTGAGTGACAGCTCCACAAGGAGACCCGCGGCAAGCACCGTCACACCACATGTCCGGTCAGCACCGCTGCCACGGCTCAACGTTTGATCGGAGGTCGGAGTGTCAGAATGAGCTATTCTGACACTGGAATGGGGGTGGGGAGGAAGTTTGTGTAAATTTATTAGCAGGACTGTTGAACGGCAAGAAACCCCAGAAAAAAAACAGGAAGCAGACTGTTTTTAAAGTGAAATGCGGCAGCGTTTGACTTCCACAGAAAGAGGAAGTGTGGGTTTACTGGAAAGGGGCCTCCCCTTCCCACAAGTATCTTCCGTTTTTTTCTTTTTTTCAAATGTCAATTTCTATGAAACTTAATAATATTTAAAATGAAGAACAAACACGTCTGCAGTAGACACGTCATGTCTACTGCACATATACGTTTTGTTACTATTACAGCCAGAAATCTTTGTCATCACCTATCAAACTTTCCAGTTACATTCCTCTTTACCTCTAAAGGTTTTCCGTAAAGGTCTGTTAATAAATTATTCAAAGCCTGATTTATACATCATTTTATTCCTAAAAACATGGAGATACTACTACCCCTACTACCCCGTGCTACTGGGAAAATGTCATAGTACTATTGTGTTATATACCCTCTTCACCTGTTGTGTCTCGACACAATCATGTTGAAACCAGCAGAGGGCGCTGTGACTCCAGTGAGAGAACACAAGAAAGTGTACTAATATTATATGAACTCACTGAACCCGACCACGCGCAGCATTCCACGCTGACCTATAATCTAAATAAAAAAATAAGCTTCAAATTGCATAAAATGGAAATGACACGAGAAAAAAAAGCGGAATAGAGAGCAGACTGGCTTTATCTCTCCCATCCAGGAGGCACCGCGCGCGCGGCCGCGTGTCGCCATTGGTCTCGTCACGTGGCTCCTTCCTTCCTCTTTGCTACGACCGCGTTCGGCTTCTAAGAATTCCCTGCGCGGCTTCCTACGCGCATCTCAAGCGAGACGTGAAACGAACCGTCCTCATTGTGTCGGTCACTGCACACGAGCACGCGCGCTCTTCCCGCCACGTGTGTGCCGGGACACGACAGAGCAGAGCCGTTTTATTCTGACATGAAAGGGATTGCGCGCGATTGGAGAGATGTTTGCAATGAAGACAGTGCGAGTCTGTGGAGACCGGTCCCATGTTTAGGCAGTCAGACCCTGCAGTGTGGATTCCCCGCATCGATGGACACACACACACACACACTCAGGCGCGCACCCCCCCCCCAACATGCAATCACGAGGCTAACCTCTTTCCAGGTGCCCTGGTGGATAAGGGCCTGATAGAGTGTCGTGGAGTGTTTATGGCGCTGTGTGTGTGTTAGTTTATGGCCTTGTGCCTGCTGACAAGTGTAAATTCTGATTCCATAATAATGAGCACTTCTGCAGAGCGCTGTAGACCAGTTTGTGGCCGTGTGTGGTGTGTGAATGCCACTGGTTTTGATGTTAATAACGTCGGGATCAGTCTGCAGTGGCTTCTTCCTCAGAGCTTTTATCCCAATAAAGCTGCTCGGGTTGTATTCTGACTTTTCCCAGAATAACGTGTTCCTCCTTTAGCTAAATATTTAATTTCAGAGTTGTTTATCTTCCGCAGGGCGTAAGATCATTGTGTCTTTATTATGACATTAAAAAGGGAAAGCCAATACACTTTGACTGACTTGAATATGTGACATATTGATATAATGACACAAATACTTCATCTTCATCTGAGGCTCTTTTTCCTGTCATTCAAAGAAATAAGAAGTTGTAATTAATGAAAGGGGGCAGTGCCTTGCACCCGGCTTACTTATCTTGAAAATACCCATTTATATATATATATATATATATATCACATGGCATCAGACAGGGATTTAAGCAAGAAGGGCACACCTAGTGGTGGACATTATAATACGTGTAATAATGTTTAGTGTTAGCATTGTAGTTTGTGTGTTATTATTATGTTAGATGAAGTGAATGCAATATGAATCAAACACAAAGTATAGTCATGTAAATCATATAAACACTGTACACATTAACATTCTGTCACAATGTGATGTTAAAACCTACGGACGGAAGCTAATTGCCGTCCTTTATGGATTTCTCCCAATTTTCTCCCCAAAGAGGGTTTTTTGGGAGTTTTTTCTCCTGTCAGGTAGTAGATGAGCAACTGAATATAAGACAGCCGATTCAGGCAAATGTATTGAGTGTTGGACCACATGAACTGTATTAGATCTTATGTGTTGTGATTAAAGTGTACTAGTTATAAGACAAACTGTGCATGCTATTTTATATTCATTGAGGCATAAAGCCATATGTATCTACATTGAATGCATTGGAATGTGAGGGACAGACAGGACAAAGAAGGTCTCAGGTTACAGCAGCAGCTTCACACCTCGATGTGAAGGAGGAGACCCTTTGAAGGAGAAGCCGATGACATTCAAATGCACCCAAGAAGACACACCTCAAGAGATTTCAAATGACCAACGCAGGGAAAGGACTGTTAGAATATTCCTGCAGCCGCTTTGATAAGTCGCTTTAGACTTGCTCAGAGAATTCTCTATTTTGCGAAATATTTCACTGTTCGCTTTGTATTTCACTTTGTAATTGTATTCCTTATCACTTTGTTTAGTTTTTAAATACTTTTAGATTCTTGAATTTGAGCAAGTTGACTCTTTTGATTCATCGATTCCGGCCTGGACGAGAACAAAGGAGTGAGACCTCCATCGAAGGCTTTCCGCACCCTTAACGTAAAACAAAAGTTTGGCTGCTTTGGGACCATAACCTTCTGTTCCCCCATTTCCAGGCTTTGCCTCCAAAAACAAAATCTATGTAATTTCTCTCTAGGATATGAAATTGATGCAATGTGAGAGTATTCAACTACATTATTTCAGCTCTTCGAAAAGCTATCACTGACACATCTGCACTGATTGGTTCACACATATAACTGCCCGGCGATGCCGAAAGCGACATGTGGCTGATTGCTCCATTTTATGAAAAAAACAGCTCAGTAGCTACTTGAAAACCACCAAAGAATGTGTCCATCATGTTGCTGCAAATGATCTGCTTCTCTATGTGAAAGCAAAAAACACCCTGCGGTTTTGGTGTCTTTGGGTAAGGGGAATCCATCTTTTTATTCAAAGCCTTTGTCTTCCTGAGCTTCTTGAAGTCCACCTCCTGTGGTTATCTTCGGTGAGGAGGAGGAGCAGGAGGGGCGGGCATGAGAAGCTTGGAAGGAATTTATGTGAGCAATGGTTTGTAGATTACTGGTGAAAAAAAATTAATATAACACACAAAAAAAACCTTTTGAATTTTGTGAATCGCCCTAACAGCCCTCTAAGTCCTATCAAACATGGAGATTATCAGGTTAAAAGCACATCTACATGATGGCACAGTGTGTGGACAGTAAGCATGTCTGGAAATATTAAAATAAACATTTTCAAAATCACACCAGCATTTAAAATGGTTGATATTGTGGCAAGATCATTTAATTCCAAAGAAAGAACCAAATGCCAATGGCTCAGCTTGCCAGGTCAAATTAGATCCAAGAACATTGTCATGTCAATTTTGGCTGCAGCAGATCTTTATATTCTCAGCATTTATTCATGCATTATTTGAGAATTACAGTCTTCACATCTTCTCTAAAAAGATGAAGGCATGTTGAAAACATCATTTTGACATCCTCTCTTCTTCAGCGCTCCAAATTTCAGGTGCCGCTCGGTCCGAGAGACAAAAAGGTCTCTGCTGTACCACCCCGTAACCTAAAGACCCTCATCACGTTCCCTCCAAATTCACTTTGACCTCCGATTTCATCATGCCCTCCTAGTTCTCTTTGGGAGCTGTGCGTGAGCAGTAATGGGATGTGACGGATGTTTGAGGGGAGTGCTGTGTGAGAACGGGACCGGGTGGAGGTCCTGCGTCTGCAGGGACCATGGGAAACAGGGTGGTGTCCAGCCTACAAGCCTCCCTCTGCTTTCTTTCCCCCTCATTCCTCCTTATCCCTTTCTGCATGCTCTCTTTGCTTCTTGCTAGCCTCTTCCGATACCCGCTCAAACTCGTCATCCCCCTTTCTCCACCCTCCCCAGTCTTTCATGGCTTCTCCCCCACCCTTGTCTTTGCGATGCTTTTGTTACTGCCGATCAGCCATGGAATGCTTCTGGCAGCCTCAATCTTCCACATTCCCATGCTGGGTCATTGTGGGTGGAATTGGACAAGCAGAAGGTCACAGCCAAGGAAGTGAACTAGGAAGTTTTCTCAAGAGTCTGTTCCCAGTTCTCAAAGGTTTCTTTTAGCAAATAAATATCTTTCGTCTTTTTCCACTTAATGAAAACAGCCACTGCAGAGTTTGACGTTTTGCGAGTTCCCGTTCGACTTTAATAAAACGTCAGAACGAAAGTTGCTGATACAAAAGTCTCCCACCTGCTACTGTCAGCGTGCTGCATGGGAGGAAGCAGGGGAGTACAGGCAGGAGTGTCACAGAAAACCTAACATGTTAAACTATTAAGCAGAGCATTTGGAAAAAAGGGGCCATGCTGCAATTAAAGTCATACCAGAGGGATTTTATAGGCCCTAACCCAATATCTTTTTCAAACAAAACAGAAAGAAAAGAAAAACAGTGCAGCGAGAGCCTGCAGGCGCCTCTGAGCATGTCCCAGACAAAAAACGGAACCCTCCAATTGGTGAGGATATCAGCTCCGGGTGTTTGGAATACCACACCTGTTCCCAGTACTGCCACCTGGAAAGAATTGGATGCTTTACACTGACCCCCCTCCCCAAGAAAATATCATCAAGTATTCTCAGAAAAAAAAGATTGGAAATGTATTTGATTGCATGCATCAACAAGATTCTACATCTAGTTCAATCTTAACTATACTACAAACATGTTTTGTGATTTAAAGTGTGTTATTCATAAAATACCTTTTTTTTCTGCATTCCCTAGAAACACTTGCTGTCTTCCAGATCAATGGCCCTCTGCAATGTTCAGCGGTCACATTCCTTTTCGGTTCAATGTGGGAATGAGAAGCAATAGATTACACAAGGTGGGGGTCTATACACACACACATTAGTGGAGAGCGAGCACAAGTGCTCCAACGGCCGGCTCCAGTCAAAGAATCTGTGTGTGGCGGCCGCTGCGATTCTGGGGGCCTTTTCTCCTCAGGAGCCTTTGTGTCTCATCCAAGCAGAGCAAGTTCACAGAGGACACAAAGAGACTGGAAAAAAGGAGGGAAAGTGAGGGTGGACAGTTTTTTTTTCTCCACCCTTTCTCCTAAAGGCCTCTTTTTCTTTTTGACTTCAAAGGCCACTCAAGCCCATCATGATTCACTTGTGGGTCATTTCCAAGAAAGGCTTGGCTTTGTTGCCACGCACACTTTGCTTCGGAGGCCCTGATGGGTGGTAAAAAAAAAAAGGTGATGGAGACTGAGATGAGTCATGAACTTCTGTTTAAAACACAGCGAGTTTTCAAGTGTTTCGCACTTGCATCTTGTTGACGATGGGGATGTGGATCATTCAAAAAATCATTAAATCTGCTTCTCTATTCTCCCCTTCCCGGTATCTAGTTACATAGAAAATAAATAACTACTTCCCTCTGCGGGAAAGAGAGTCCAATAAAATACAAAGACCATCTGCTAATGCTCCAATTAACATTCCAAGAAAGCAGACTATCTTGGATCAGAGGATGGCTCTGTGTTCGCATTATGGTCTAGCTGAGTGGTGTAAGTGTCTCCTATCGAATATTCCTCCCATTAGTAGGTGGTGTTTGCGTGAGCCTCCTCACAAACACTCCCATAAAAATGTGCACGTGCGGGGATGAAAACATGCATCGGCATACACACATGCTTGCGCACACTCACACACCAGCCGATACAGTGTCTAACAACCGTTTTGTCCTACACTAATGCTAATGAGTGGTTGGAGATGAGAGGCATTTCCTCCCTGGATTTTTTGTTTCCACATTGGCCCATTAAGCATCTCATCAATCATTGGATCACCGGCTCTTCTGGGGCCAATGGCATGGCGTTGGCTCTCTAAGCACCTCGCTCCTCCTGGAGCTGCACGGATTGAAGGGCCCATTTTGTTTGCAGCATTTGAACGAGTTCTTGAAGGACATCCCAGGTCCGTATCCCTTCATTGCAATGCATTTTATTTATTCAGTCATTTTCTTTTTTTCCTCATTATCACGACACAAAAATCTGCTGTTACTACATTGTGTTCAAAGTACATATCGGAATCTGAGGACCATTTGTTCTGATAAAGCCGGCATATTAGCATCGATGCCAGGTGGCTAGCAGACTAGCATGGAGCCACCACGTGAAGCTCACCGACAAAACTAGCTAAATTGAGGCAACACGATGGAGTTTAAGAGTTTGGTTCTATTGAACAGCGACGGGAGATGGAGAAAAGGTCATGTGTTTCGCTGGTGTTAGCCAGCTAAGCTAAAGTGACATCTGACTACAAAACACCTGGGATATCGGGGCGAAGAGCTATTAAAACAAAGTAATATTACCATGTTTCACCTTTATTTATAACTATAAGGTCCAAAGAATTTAGGTTGGCTGGTTTGAGAATATAAATACGTTTAATGTCATCTCGGTAGAAATGGTGGCAAACATTATCAGTCAGTATGCTTTAACAGAGTTGTTTGTTGATTGTTGTTGTTGGATGGTCGCCCCACCATTTACCAATGCCAAAATTGAGTGGTCGGCCACCAATTTCTGTAGCGTTCTGTAAGTTCAGTTCTTTTCTATTGAAGTCCAGAAACATGTCTCAATTTCTGCTTGTGACATACTTAAACTTTAATTGAACTTTAACTTTCATAGGAAACAACTTTTTTTTTTAAAAGATTGAAATACTTACTTAGTTAGGTCTAGAACAAGAATGCTTAATGCAAATTAGGTGTAGGGATAGATTAGCTAGACTTCAAAACTTCAAAAATATCATTAAATACATTAATTAATACTGACCTTCATTTCACGTGTGAAAGATTGTATACATCAGACACATTCACCGCCTCTCTCACCCTGTTTGGTGAATCACTCATGCATTCCTTTTTGGAAACAAATGCTGGATAGGAAGAGCTAATACATTCATGACAACTCCAACTCAATGTCACAGGTTTATTACACACAAGTTGGGAAAAGCTTCTCCGCTGAAGTGATTTATTCTGGGTACCGTGTGATGTGTTCTGTAGCAAGTAAGTTTTAGTTTGCGGTGAGACATTTCAGTTAGTTCACATCACAATAGTTTATACTGTATTTGGTAAAAATCATTATTAAAAACATGATCATCACCCAATGCAACCCCATGACCCCCTTTTTTTTCTTCGGGGTCGTATGTAGGCTCTGTGGAACCGATATATACCATGTCCTGTACCAGTGTTCTGTGATGCTCCCACCCATGGTCCGCTGCAGCAGCACAGAAAAGGGGGTAGAAGGAGATGTGAGGTCACATATCACCCCACCGATCACGCCACCTTGTAACAATGTGTGAGCAAAGTGCCTGACCCAGACAGAGGCCTGTTTGTGAGGGCTCCTGTTAGTGAAATATATGAAACCTTTAGAGGCTCATGCTGACAGTGAGACCGGCCACAGACCAATCAGGTTAAGGGCTGAGTAAATGTGAAAGGGACGAGGTCATGGGGTTCACCCCAAAAAAAAGATGTGAGGGCAAAGTGAGGAAACGAAAGAGGGGAGAGACCTCGCTTTTGGCTTCTGGATCTTTGGGGAGGAGAACTAGCAGAGAAGGAAGAGGCACAAGATGTAGAGGGAAGGGGGAGAGGCTGGAATCACCGCAGGAGCGAGGGAGGGGGTTGGGGGAGGGGGGGCGTTGACCCGGGGGACAACCTCTCTTTAGAGAAATACAGAATGGGCACTAAATGTGTTTCCAGTCTAATTAGCAGTAAATCTTAATTGCAGGTTTATGTGCGGGAAAAGGTGGTCTTTACTTTATAAACTGATTTAATTCTGATCTCATCTGAGAAAAAAACTGATAGGAACCGAAAGGAAAGTGCTGATGAACGGACTTAAACAGAAAGACCATTATTACAGACCTGGGTTCCCAAACCAACCCATTTACGGATCCATTTACAGAAACCCCAATACAAAATGTCCAATGGGACCACAGGCACGTTTATCTGACAGCCCATCATCACAAACAGTAACACCCTTTGTTCCAAAATTCCAGGAGTTGTTTGGAATAAAAGTTGCCACGTGCCATGTTTGTATTTTCAGGGCTTGAACATGGCCCACGTCCTTCCCATTGTTTTCTTTATTTAAAAAACGTTCTTTTGTTTCTGTTTACAATGAAATGTGTTTTTATCTTTATTATTTAAGAGTTACAGTGTTAAATTTGACTAATTACATTTTTTGAAATTTTAAAACAGGAATCAACATCTCAAACCAGCATCTTAAGCCTTTGTTTTAACCTCCTCAGGCATACAATGATTTATCCATTATTTATTTTCATTATTCTGATTGCGCGCAATTATCCACACGGATAAATCCAATTACAATCTTAATTTTAAAATCCACACAACACGAATTTCTTGTTGCCTGTCTCATATTTATTCATGAAATCAACATATATTATACATATTTATTTCATGACTTGTTATTTTGGGATGAGTACTGATAAAAAGTAAATATGTATACATGTGAAATGGAAGTTCGGTTCTGTGAGTACAGAACTTGGGTTCTTATGATGCCTTAATGATGATTATATTTTTTTTCATGCCTTTTTTCAGACCTGCTTTCCACTGGGTGGTTAGTGCCCGCGTGGTAAATGAGCTGAGGGATGAAATGAAAGCACTGTGGGGGGAGTTGTACATCCGTGGAGGGTGGGGGGGTGTCACCATGTGTGCACATCTACACATATGGGGGTTAGATAGAAGATGGGGAATTAGTGGGGCGGGGGAAGGGGTGGAAGAGTGATGAAGATGGAAAGGAGCCCTTTTCGGTCTTTGTGCTCATTTCTAGCGTCTGCGCTACAACCGGCCGGGGAGAGCCGCCCCGAGGTCACCGCCACGTTGTCTCACACGCACTGACCCCCCACCCTCTCTTCTGGTGTATTACAGTGGATGGTTCAATTGTTAACACCGTCAGCAAGCTCTTAAAAAGATGCTGCTGAGCTGGCAGAACATGCACATCTCCGCCCGCATCCCCCAGACACTACTGGTCCCCAGCGAATAATCCTTCTCGCTTCCCCCCAAACACACACCACACGCAGCCTCACCGCCTACGGGCCCCTTTTTTTAAACGCCCTCGCTGAACCCAAGCAGGCCCCGCCTTCTCAACGGCCGTGACAACGCCTGTGGATCAGCAGAGGGTCTTGCTGGGGACCTGGAGTGGTGGGGGGTTGTGTGTGACTGTGAAAAGAGAAACACATAAAGGGACACCCACTTCCACCTCATGTTTAATAAATATATATATATATATTGTGTGTATATATATATATGTGTATCTATGGATTCCGCCATAATTATCCATATTTAAATAAAAGTGGAAATACGAAAGCAATCCTGTTTGTTTCAGTCACATTTGTGGTTCCACATGGGACATGTTGACACAAGTGCTCTCCAGTAAACTGGTACCTGAGGGTTCGTTTCCATATCATGCTGCTCGTGGATTTCTTGTACAGGGAAAATATGCTTAACTTATCATCTTGCTCATCTTGTTGAACTGGATGATCAAGTAGTGTTATCAGATCAGTCTCCATTGTTATGAGAGGGAATGAAAAAAGTCAGTTCATGTGTGTTGTAGGAGAAATGCATTGTTTTCAGATTGCATATGTTAACATGTAAAATAGCTACTGATAGAAAATGGACATTTACATATTTTTTATATTTGTAAAAGGTCTTATTTTTACTTTTTACTCAAAAATATATTGTAGCGTTCACAACATAAGCAGACATTATCACTATGACCACACAATTAAATATTTCATTTCTTGATCAACTATTTGTAATCTATTACTGGTTACTTTCACGCCTTTCACCATGATATAAACCTGCAAGCAGTGAGGATGTCGTGACAAATCTCTCACCGCTTTCATCTCCCTGTCGCCCAATGTTTTCTCTGAGCATGTGGTGTAAGGTGTGTGTGTGTGTGTGTGTGTGTGTGTGTGTGTGTGTGTGTGTGTGTGTGTGGATGGGCGTGAGAGACAGATTGTAGGTAGGAAGCTTAGCGTCGGCCCTGGGGAACGGGGGAGGGGGGCGGATCAGGGCCGGGAGGTCACATGTTTAAAGAGATTGCGGGATTTTGACCGTCATGTTGGAAAGCACTAACTATTGATAAGCTTACCTGAAGGGTGCACTGTATCTGACCCTGACCTTCGACCTTCATGGAGAAAGGCCGCAAAAAAAATCACCAAAAATGCATAAAGTCACTGAACAAATGATACAATACCGTACAGAATCTCTTAGGCATGTTCTCTGGAAACACTCGGCCTTTGACCACACACTGTCTCTCTGTAACGGATTTTGCCACTGACTGATGAAACGAATTGAGAGGAACAGGTCGAGGAGAGAGGGAGAGCAGGTGGAGCTGGAGAAGGTGAGTGAAAATGGCGGTTATGACAATGAAAGAAAGCAGATTTCAGCCGCGAGCCTGACGCGTCTGATGATGTTTGGCTCCAAAGCAACTTCAAACACAATTAACACTGTGCAAAGTTTACTCAGTACTCCGAAACGATTTTGGGGGGGATATTGGTCCCCTTGGGGCAAACAGGACGTCAGCAAATTACCCCATCGTGTATTTGTTCTTGCTGATGGTGTTTGCATTCACTTGAAAATACATCATTGCCTGTCTACCCGAGATACTCTTCTGAGCGAAGGGTTAATGGATGAGCCCCGTTGCCATGGATACGGAACACATAAGGCTGCGTGTCTTCATGCACGTGCATTGACGGATAGCCTCAATGCCACGGATATACGTGGCCGACAACACAGCTGAAGATCTATCATTTCAGTGCCAAAAACAAATCAATTACGTGTGGGTGGAGCCAGAATTTGAATATATAAAAATTATAATGATGAAAACCACTTTGATTAACTATTTCAAATTCCTTCACACAGCTGGCCTTCTTGCTATGACAGGGGAGGCTTGATTGCCACTTTCTGTAGAATTATTGTAATTTGAACCCTTCAAAAAATGTTGGGACAGAAATGAATCAAACTGCATCTACTTGTGTCTTGGCCCAAAGTATAATACCATTTATCTTCTGTTCTGGCACATTTGGTGGAGATCCTTCAGACAAAGTAATGTTTAAAAATGTTTGCAATACACCCAATTATCCTGCCAGCGGTGGTGCAAAAAATTGACACATGCTGAATATATGGAGCGAAAATGCATAATTAACATAACATAATTTATGTATTCTGCATGCGATCAACACATGGCACACACACTCGTCAGCATGATGAATACACACATCCCCCAGGTCTCCTTCTGTCAAGCACATCTCTGATTAGCTGATGCTGACAAAATCTGGAATGCTGAAGAAATAAGTACATTCAAATCTGATCTAGTTAGCAAAGTCGTGGTACAGATCCTTTTTTTATTCATGTGTTGGAATAATGACCTGAACCCGTTGTTCCATAAAAGTGCATGGTTGGCGAGAATCTTTATTTTTGTTACTGGCATAAAATCTCCTGAAAAGACTAAAAACACTGTGCTTTTATGTCACTTTTCTACTGTCTTTTGACCACTCAAAGCGCTTTAAAACACAAATCATCATTCACACATTGATGAGAGGACACCTTCAGCAGGTACAATATACAATATAACATTAATATAATTTTTATCCAGATATTCATAATCCCCAGGGGAGGATTCTGCCGGATTCTGGCTCAACCTAGTGACATTAATAGGTACAAAGTCATTTGTTTAACATTTTATACATTTTCATAGCTTTGCCAGACTTAACTCATTCACATCAGCCACGGCTGTACGATTACTCGTCATGAGCAATTACAATTTCCTACCGGGCATGACGCAAGATGGCATTTCACCTAAGGACATGCGAAAAAGGAAGAGATGTATATAAACTCTTCTCGAAAGTTAAACTTACAGTATTATGACTCAATTTATTTTGCTCTTTATCTTTCTATTTCTTCCATGCATATTTCAAACGTTTTCAGCTCCTTCAAATTTTCAGCTCTTAAAACCGTCGACCCAGTAAGATATTCATTTTCAGCTTTGTACCTTTTATGCTTGATTTAACATCAATTAATATTTATATTTTTAACATGTTTTTTCAATGGAGATGTTTTTCAAATCCCCCTAGAACTTCTTCAACTTTGAAATCCTTCTTCCTCAATCTCATTCCAACGCATTCAGCAAGCATTGTCTAGTTCTTAATTAACATAACGTTTAATGCTACTAATGTAACAGTTGTTTAGCTGCTGATGTATTTACCTTTACGTTATTTTTCTTCAAATCTTTATTTAACTTCTTTTTTAAATTGAATATTTAATTCTGAAGTTGACCTTTGAGTTCCTTGAAAAGGTCGTTATAGACATTAAACCGTACCAATAATCAGCAACAATGCAAACTACTTGGACGTCGCCTGTAACGCACGTCATGTTTGGTTCATGAATGTAAAAGTTAAAAACCTACCAAAGTGTTCTGTAAGTTCAGGTTGGTTTTTAAACACAAGAAGAGATTACAACAAAGAAAAAAACGTAAGAACTAATTCATGAAGTTCTCAGCATTCCACATTTTGCAAGATGATTTGTTATAATGTCATATTGAGATTTTATGAACCTACATTTATTATCTCATATTTTTCCTCATGGTTGTCAACATAGGTCATTTGTTAATATAATGTTTAATATTGTGTGTATTTGTATAAGTATAACTGTATTGATTTTATGGACTGTCTGAGGTATTAGTAAAGAACATTTTCATGTTTGATTTCATGGACCTCCTCTAATTATCTCATGGTTGTATAGTGACAAATGGAAGATAATTAAGAGGTCCACGAAAATGTCCACAACCCCACCTTCTTTAGTCCACAACCCCACCTTCTGTCGGATTGCCTCTATTTGTACGTTGTGCACTTGTTTTTAAACTATCTGGGTGTTTGCATGTTTGAGATGTACTTAAACACAACTGTAAATCTTGTGTATCTTTTCATCAAATGAATGCTTTATTTTTAAAATCAGAAGTAAGAATTATGGATGATTTAGGTTTTTTGTTTTAAAGCAAACAAACTGTCAGTCAGGTAAATGCAAGACAATTCTTTTCTTTTAACTTGCTATATCAAGTTCAAACAAGAAGTGAAAAAAAACAACTTAGACAGTAAACAGTTGAGGCAACTAGAACCTTTCAATTAAACTTTGATTTGTGGGTTAAATCAAAGGCAATCTTCACATTTTGTTGACTCACATTTTCAAGGCAGCAGGTGAACTTTCATTTGCATGTTTAACTGACTTGAAATGTTTTACCGTGTGCAACACATACCTTTCTAAAAATAGGGGCTGAAGGAATCAGCTGATCGCTTTACAGGTCTTATCGATGGCCCTGCCATCAGTCACCTGACGACCGAACTCGCACACAACACACACGCATTGTAATCACCTGATCTAAAAACCCACAACTGGTCTTAAATGATTTCATCAGAGCCGAAGGGATCCGCGTGTCTCTCACATTGGGTCCTCAAACATTCCTCCCATTCCTCGGGTAACAGTGTGGCCGTGCTTCGGGCCGCCTCGCGCTTCCTGGCACCGTGCACGGCCACAACACAACTACCGCAACCCTCGTCTCTCTCGCAGATAAGGGGGAGAGTAAGAGTGTCCAGATCAGTCCAGACTGATGTCATCTGTGACCGTTAGGGCATGAGATAACCCCCCACCTCCGTGCTCCTTCACCAAATATGGACTTCTCCATTCATATCACGGTCAGTTATTATTAGAAGGGCCGCAGTGCAGTGGGCTTTCCAAAAGGCAAAATGCACAAATCCACATTAATGTTGTGTTATATTCTTTTTTTTTACAACGTATTAACATTTAATTTGATAAATTTGCTTTTTGCATGAGATGTATCTTTTATGTCACACGACATACTCTCTCTAGCTACATCAGTAGCTTTGTCTGAAATAATGGCACTGTAGAAACCCACAGTTGTGTGGCATCCTTTCGTTCCTAAAACATTAACCCGTCCGTACCAGTATAAATATCCCACATTCACATTGAGAATGTTTATACATTTTAACAGTATACAAAAGGTCGCTGTGCCCTTTCAGTGTCTGTGTTCCTCCCTCTGACGCACGCATACTAACATTCACAACACACAAACACACCCTCACAACACAGAACTGGAAATACGTCCCTCTCCCAATCCACTGGGGGCTCCCTCATGCCAACTTCGCTGCTGTCACAAACAAACACCGCCAATCTCACACATCAGTGAAACCCAAGCTTAGCTCGACAGCTGCCTCCCGGTGTGTGTCGTCTTACCCTGTGATGGCAGAGCCGTGCATAACCATCAGCTCTGGACCCCAGACCCCCCCTATAAATAACACAGCGCTGGGAGTCACGCTCAAACTCCTCCTGACAAAAGGTGAAATCTGGTAAACCTTAGAAGAAAAAAGAAACCTCAGATTACCAAAACCACTCCATCACATTCGGTGCGCACTGCTTCCCAACGTGATTATGCGGTGAACGATTCGATGGCGGCGTGTAATGGAAAACAAGACATGCGGCAAACAGTGAGGAGGGATTCCCTGCGTGTGTGTGTGTGTGTGTGTGTGTAGGTGGGTGGTTGGTTATATGTGTGTGAGTCGTGCCTAGAGGGGGAAGCCCACCCCACCCTGCACCCGCTGTTCCTGCCTCTGCAGTGAGCCTCACCCCTCCAACAGCCAATCAGATCACAGCTCGAGAAGCAGAGCGGAGTGATGAGGGGGAAAGCCGCGGTGGGGATGGTGCTTGCCCGCAGTGATGGGCGTAGGTGTCTCTCAGTGGGGGCCTGCGCAAAATATTCATGTAAAATGTAATTATTGTGCTTGCGTATGCAATGTGATGAGAGTGTTCATTTCAAACATTTCAGTTACTACTGAATACTCAGTTTATGCTATATGTTACTGGTATTAGGAAGAAAAAATAAAACCTGATCACACAAATATAATCTAATTATAATAATATAATGGTAATTGTAAAAACAAACTGTGGAAAATGTGCATGATTTGCACCTCAAATGTCAATTTTTTACTCCATGGGTGACTGTCCAATGAGGGCATTCATCTACAAAAAACAAAAAACAGTTTGTGTTACAACTTAGTTGTTGAGATTACTACAACTGTCACACTTTATTGCTAACAGTACCTTGTTAACATGCACACAGTAACAATATTTAAACAAATATGTTCAAAAGGTCGAATGTTGACCATGACGAACATCTTAGGTTAGCTTGGCAACATGCTAAAATGTCCATCAGAGCCGACTCTCTTCAGTAGTCCGTAGGATTCATCCTCTGGGGACCGTGGATGTCAATCCATTGCACTGTTGTGGTGGAACGAGAGCCGTACCATGTTAGCATTGCTAACACTCTGATTGGAGTTGGTCGAGTCTAATTCCCCCGATCGGTGCAGTGAAAATCTGCAAACATTCAAAAGTGTGTGAAACATGGTAGTCCTCTTATTCTTATTCTTATTCGCTCACGTGAGGAGCCGAGAGCTGATGAAGTGCAGTAAAACATTCATCCCCAAGATGTCGTATACAGTGTACTCACTGATTCATAAACCGTGTAACAGCAGCAGAATCGTGGTATTAGTGTGAGCATCCCACATCCCGTCCAGATCCAATCTGATGGGATGATCCTCTCTGACGAGCCCCTGAACACAACATCACACAAGCTGAGTGATGTCCTTTTAAGGGCTGACATAGAAACAACAATTACATTTCTATTTTGGTATTACCTCTTTTGTTGAAAATAGAAACATTGAGGACGTTGTTGAGCCGTGGGCCCTCTGGGGAAATCTGGAGATAATTAGTGAATTCCAGCCCTGCTTGGCTCTGCCTCTCTTCATACTTCCCCAGAGACCAGGACCTGTCAGTGTGTGAGGAGGTGTGCGAGTGTGTGTGTGTGTGTGTGTGTGTGTGTGTGTGTGTGCCAGGCCTTGGCCATTGGGAAGGGTTCAGTCCACAATTAAATCCTTATTATCTCCTTTAGTACCAAATTACAAAAATTACTTCAGTGCCCTATGAGGCGAGATTGGCATGACCACAGGAAGCAAGACAAGAGGTTAGGGTTCAAGGGTCAAACCGGTGACCTGCAGGGCTGCTGTTTCCAGGATGCTTCCCCCTCTCTCTTTTAGCCCTGCATACTGCAGGTCAATTTATTTTTTTGTTATTTTAATATATATATATATATATTTAGATTTGATGCTTTATTGATTTGTTATTTAGCTTCACTCCTTTCTTCAAAGAGCGCACCAAGTTGTCTTGAGCGGGCGGTTTTCCAGGGGGGCGGCAAGCCATTGTGCCCTTTCTTGTGCACAAACTGTAAAGGCACAGTGCTGATTAAAGGCTGGAAGACGCTCCTATGCATTCGTAATATGGAAAGCACATGGCTGTTCATTCAGAATCAGAAATGAGAATGAATAATATAGACTGTAATCTTAACGAGATCCTTTGCCAATTTTCAACCAGCTTTGATTTGTTCTGATGTGGGCGGTGTGGGCCAATGAACTCCTTTGCTTCATCATAAAAAGAAGTATATTCAGGAAAGAGATAAAAACGAGTCATCTCCATGGACAGAGCAAAGGCTCTTCGACCCACCACCCAAAAGCAGGAAGTGGAATATGCAGATAATGAGACACTTCACATCAATCAAGCTTGGGCTGGTGGTTGGTTGTTGTTACGCCAATGTGACGTTGGAGTGCAACAAACGCGATAACATATTGTGTCTTCAGCGATGCAGCTCAGAGGTGCTAAATGCCAGAAAAAGGTTGCTGATCCTCATTGTGAGATATCAAAACGACAAAATATTCTTGGACCCCTTCTGAGACATGTAGAGTTGGATCCATAATATAATATCAGGCATTATGCTATAACACCAACAACAAAATGTAACAAAATGAACTAATAGATATCGCCTTACACTACATTTTTCGCTTTCTGAAATGTTATATTTTAATATGCAAATGAAGTCTGAATATTGGATGAGTCCAAAACTCATTTTGAGTCAGATGTTTTGTTATTTACTTATTTATTTAAAAAAAACAAATAAGTAAATAAATAAGAAAATAATGTCAGCCACCCAAAAAATACATATATTTTGCCCATGCAATATATATAAAGATGTATCTATATATACAGCATATGTCATATATTACCTTCACTGGTAGACATTGGACTCCTTTCTTTTTTTTACTCTTGTAATTCTTCTCCTTGCTTTTCCCAGCATCAGTTACATAACTGTAACTGGCAGGCCGATGCCGATCAGTCTCGGGGGGGTTGTAAGTGGGTCACGAGGCCCTGCGGCCCCGAGGCCCATCTCCTTGCCTCGCCGTGCCCGCTGTGAATGCCTGAGAAATGGGTGGAGGATATACTGTAGCGGACAGCTTGCCAGGGCGGGTGGGGGGGTTGTTGCTGGAGAGGAGCCACATCCATTGGGGACATCAGTGACCCTGTAGCTGCCACACATTGGTGTCCGCTCGTAATGATTCATTAATGGGCCCATTAGAATCTGTCATGATTCCAATGTATCGGGGTTTGGCCGATCAACCTCATGGCGACGCCCGAAACAGCGGTGTACATCCTTTGGCTGTTGCCATGAGGTTGGCCGACATAAAACCAAATGATTAGCTCTGCACTTACACAAGGCCGACCTTTTAATTCCGGCCTTTTACTGGATTTCTATCCACTTTCCCTTTAATTCTCTCTGACTCTCCTACTGCGGAGGACTCTCTGACACAGGCAAAGCGTCGGATCTTCATGACAAGCACGTTCCGGGTGAACAAGGGAGGCGGTGTGTCTGCGTCATCGCTGCCTCCCAAAGCCAGCAGCAGCTCTACTCCTGCATCCGAGTGTCCCGTCTCTCTCCCGCTCCCTCCCCTTCTACGTCAGACTTCCTACGTAGCTCTTACTGGAGATGCGTACTCTCCTCTCGGGTTGGACCGCAGCATCCGGTGTCACGGGACTGAGAATAATGGGATGAGCGGAGGGAGGATGCTCTGGGGAGAAGCAGCCAGTTCTCACCCACCGCCCGCGGTTCCGCGTTGCGCTCTCTGATGTCAAGCGCGGCTCTCTCTCTCTCGCGCGCGCGTCATGAGACAAAACTTACACGCATTCCTGCTGACTTGCTGCATTGGGCTCAGGGCGCCTCAATGTGCTCCCAATAGCTTGCTGTTGACACTTTGGAATGTGGAATGTTTTACACAAAGCTGTGTTGCACGTCTCCTTTAGCTAATTTCTCTTTGTCAGCTATATATATATTACTTAATTATCCAGTTTCTATGTTTTGTGTTGTAAATGTTTTGCTTTGTTTATTATTATTATATTATTATTATTAGCCTTATGTTGAAGAAAAGTCTTGGGTTTGTTGAATCCATCCACCTTCCCCACCTTCTTTTAAATGAAGTTCTGCGTTGCCAGCTGACTGTCACATTTTATTTGTGTCCACCACAAAAAAAAAGGATCCTAATTGACTTTCCATGTTTTTTTGGGCCATCTGGTTGAATAAACATACAGACCCTGAATCAACCTGTAGGCCGACATGCTCACTGGTCAAAACTGTCCTTTCTGGTTAACTGATTCAAACAGTTCAAATCTCTAGTCTCGACCAAATGGACTTACCAACCAATAAACCACATTCTTCTTATCATTTCACAAACATTCCTTTTCAGCCTCAAGTCAAACTTAACTGGATTTCCATGTTCACTTAAGATCAATGGTTAATTCCGTGGGATGAATCTGGATGAGACATACAAACATTTGTGGACAGAGGTCTCATCTTCTACTCATGAACTGAACGCATGATGCCTCTCCTGTAACCTTGACGCTGTCAATTGCATCACATTAAGCAGCTTTTCTCCTTTGAAGCTCCCAATGCGCTGTACCAGGTGAGTCACATTGAACACATCGTGTGTGTGTGTGTGTGTGTGTGTGTGTGTGTCTTGGACACCAAGGACAACAAGCTTCTATCTCCGGCCATAAACAGAGGATGTTCCCAGCATGCCGTTGTCTCCCTGGAGGCTACATAGGTCACACAAGACTGTCCTCAGTAAACAATGAATGATGAATCAGGCCGGAAGTGATGACTTCCCAATCCGCATGACTTGCATACTACTTGTAGAGTTATTTATAATTTGTTTTGTGGTTTAAAACACAGTTCTTGCTTTGTCAGAAGCAACCTTTTCTGAGAGGTTCTGTGTTTTGCTCATGACGAAAGGAAGATGTTATGACCAGCAGCTATAACGTTTTCTGTGCTTAGGCTAAATAAGGTAAGTCCTGTGCTCGGTAAAGGGAAGAAAAAACATTGTGAATAAAAAAAGAGCGTATAGCATGGTATGCTGTAGGGCGTGGTCACCTTTGGATTGACAGGTTGCTGCTCCTATTGGAGCTGTATACAGATTCTGCACGTCACTCCATCCCGCTCCAAATGATCTCTGTTGAAAGGTTGCAAAAATCCAAGTTGGCCAATGCAGAAAGGCGAATCCAATGGGAGAGGTTACGATGACTATATGTCCACGTCTTTTATGTTGTCTGTGTAAATGAGTTGTTTCTCAAGGGAGTTCCACAAAAATACAAGATGTTAGGACATAGTTGTTCACAGATTACACTGGTGATATTATTGAGTGTGTCAGCATATAAAACAGTGGGATCTCTGTATCATATCAATTAGGCGAGGCTGCTGGATTTGTTTTTTTTACACTGGCTTCAGAAAGGGACATTTCTTCAGCCATTGGCGGTTCCGCCTGCAGGTTCCACCTGCGCCTTATGGTGCAGCTGAACGACTGTGAGGTGAATACGAAGAAGTTTCCCAACGTAACATCCCTCCCATGCGTCCATTTTCACTGCTGAAGACATGGACGGATGCATGGGAGGGAACTAAGTGAATAAAGCCTGAGATGGACTCTAGGGAGGGGGGAGGGGTAAATGCTCCAGGATGTACGGTCAATAAAGGGCATGTGTTGTTAACGCCGCTCTTAATGGCGGGCTGAAATCATAGGAGCGCTGTGATGTTCGATGAAGACACCGAAGAGCAATGGCGTTCCTGACTGGTGTGTCACAGCTAATTAATTCACCATACAAACACAGGGAGCAAGCGGATAATATCTTGCGTTGCACCTGATTAAGTGGCTCTGGACTTTTGAGGGTATTGCTGAATTTTTGTGTGCATATTGTTATTGTTGTCATTAAAAAAAAAACTACAGGAAATGTTGAAATGCAGCTCCATTTTTCTGTGTTTAGCTTGATATCTGGGATAGAGGTTGAGCTAGTTCCCATTAATAATATCTGGATCATTATAACAATAACGTACCCTTTGTGCATTAGTGCTTTAAAGGAGACATTATGCTCATTTCAGCACTCATACTTGTATTCAGTGTTTCCACCTTAACAGCAAAATAAAGCAATTAAAAGCAACTTAAAGCGTATCATTTTTCTCATATGGTCTGTGTGAATATCCCTGTATTCACCTTCTGTCTAAAACGTTCAGTTTTAGCGCCTGTCTCTTTCAGCTTTACTTAATGCAAGTAAATGTAAAGAATAGTGTGGGACAGCTGTTAAAACTCAAAACACTAAAAACAATGAACTTCTTTTTACATACATAGTGTGATATTTTCAGAAGAAATTAGCATTTCTGGCCACTGACAGGTGGGATGCAGCGTTCCAAAGCAAGACAAGCTAATTTTAGCTGTTTGTTGCCCCTCCAACCCCCTCCGGGTTTTTTAAATGACGTTTTCAACCAAGGCTCCCTCACTGTCTCTCTATGTGACCAGTGGAATGGATTAGAATGAACTCGGCTCCCCTGTTGTTTGCCGTCCCTCAATCTTGCTCTTTACTGGTTCAGGACCAGATGTGACGAGCAGATTTCAATTTCTTTCTTTCCCATACGTTCAATCATCCAAAAAAGTCATTCCAGGAACTTTGAAGCGGTTCACTCTTCAAGTAAGAGAGAGACTTGTGAGGCGCGTGTGAGCATCGCTGTAGCTCTCTCTCCTCGCGGCCACAGAGTGCCAGGTGGGACAGGCCCTGCAGGTGGGACAGACCCTGCAGGTGGGACGGATCCTGCAGGTGTGACGGACCCTACAGGTGTGACGGACCCTGTAGGTGTGACGGACCCTGCGTTAGCCATCGCTCTTGCCCCCACCCCAACCAGTTCACAAAGACAAACGCAAATGAGCTGAGACCTATTCAAATCTGTTTAAAGCCGCTCTCTTTATGGTTCACTCTAAAAGCAAAGCCACTGACAAAATTGGCCCAAAACATGAGAAGGGGCGGGGCAACGCCTTTGAGGGACAGGCTTGACTGGCTTGACATTTAAAGGTGTGGAGTAGAAGCCACCTGTGTTTGAGTTCAGATTGACTCATGCAACTCCAAGGAAATGTCGCAGGCCGGTCTAATGACTCTTTTTGTTGCAAGGAAATACTTCCCAGAGAGGGAACTCTATCATGTCTTTATTTACCTGATTTACCACGTGAATCATTTGATTAGAAGTTATTCCAGAGTATCCCATGCAGCCAACTGGTGGTTAAACCACATTAACCTCCCCATTCATTCCTACAAAGATTTCCACAAAACATATTTTTATTTTTATTGCTCCAGCAAAAGAGTTCTTGTCTCATCGAAAAAGCGTCCCAAGGACTGTGAAGGGCAGTGGAGTTTATGTAGTTTGTGCATTTGTTTTTAAGATTGTGCTTATTTGCAACAATTTATCAAAATGTCAAAAAACAAGTGAGTGCCCTACTCCCCTATTATGTCCTGGTGCTGTATTAAACATTATATTGTTTGTATTTAACATTATGTATTAAACTGGTAATTGTTGATACAAATTATCACAATTATAGAAAAGAAATTTGCAATTGCTAAAAAAGAGATGAATAAAAAGGTTAAATCTTACCCCCCCCCCCCTGGATGTTCATGCACAAACACACACTTAAGGAGGAGTCCCTTTTTCTTTTACTGACAGCCGGAACCTGATACAGCAAACTAGTACAGAGTATGAGTTGTTGTTTTTTGGTATGTGGACTAAAACGATGGATGAGCTGTATCTTATATTGTACTTTTACACTGTACACCTGATTTCGGGAAACTACAGATATATTGAACGTTTTTGCATATGGATGGCACCCAGACCAAGTGACCTCGAATGACAATTATTGGAAGTTACGAATATATAATTAGGGGCAATGTGTCTTGCTTAGGGACACTTCCAAATGGGACATGGAGCAGCTGGGGCTCAAACAACCAACCTTGCGGTTCCCAGCGCACCCTCTCTACCCATGTGCCACATCCTGCGCCACATCAAACCCTTCAGTGGGTTTAAGGGTCCACTCATTTACACAAGTTCCGGCCCGCACCAACAGGCTCTCGCCGGATTCTAGTAATAAACATGGCATCTCTACATACATGTGAGCTCTTCCTGTTGAAGATTATTATTTCATGGTGTAAGATGTACCCTACCGGGCTCAGGGGCGTCAAGCTCTACCCAGCCCTTATCTGTGGAGACAAATTTGTCTTAGCGTTGTTGGAAAAATCAGGCTAGGCACTGTTGTATTGATCCATGCGCTTCCATTTTCTGTCTGACAAGCCATGATGTGAAGGAACTGCTCCTCCCTGGGGGGAGTCCTCTTGATTTCAGCTGAGTGAGACAGGGTTGTGAACTAAAGACCCGCTGGTCTGACTGATGGGTTTGACCGTCCATGTGCGGTCAGCTTTCTCTGCACTCACAGGAAATGTACTCATCATCATCCCCACTCTCCCGTTCTGTGGTGATCAGGTCAGAATGTGCAATCTGGAGACACCATTTCACACTAAATCTAATATACTCGATGTGCTCAGTTTATGGAATATCGCTGGTATCCGACCAGATTTCATTATATCATCACAGTTGAAGAAAGGTTGACATTTTCTATTCAAAGCCACTTCCAAAGAAGTAGAAAAAATCTGAACAGTACTTATGTACCCAACAATATTTGCACAGTGCCTTCTTATGAATTGGTGTTTCAGCCAACAACAACAGAATTGTTCTGATAATTTTCTCAAAAGAAATCTGTAAAAATCTTTATTTAGAGTGCATGTTTGATACCTTTTTTTTGCATTGAATCATACCTACAAAAAAAAAATCCACCAGCCGCCACTGCCAGCTACTGTAGTAAATCAACTGACTTTGCACTCATTGGAGCTCATTCACCAAATGTTCTTAAGAACAAATTTGTGCTTAATCTCCAGTTACACAGTTTTCACGAAGATTTTGGCATTCACCACTACAGGGCTCTCAGACAAAATGTCACTCCAAGGTTTCTTGAAAAGTTGAAAGCCCTGCCAATGTTTTCTTATTTGGGATTTGTTCCTAGGTAAGAACACAATTTACGCACACCCAAGAGCTTACACAAAATTGAGAGCTGACATGTTGGCGCAAAATAATTAGTTGAACCGTTCTCCAGATATAGCATTCACTGAATGGGTAATTGTATTTTATGCCTCGGTTTCATTTACCGCTTTGTAGCCACTGCTGACGCTACTAAATATGATACTTACTTCTTGCAGCTTTATCTCCACAAAATTTCTGGAGATTTTTTATCTTTTGGAGTCGAGGCCTCCAACGTCTTTCTTATTTCTCATTACTGCCACCTCATACCCTTTTATGGGAATTAACGGGGCGTTAACCTTTGCTAAATGGGTCACCAACATCTTTCCAAGAGTGTTTGAGTTTCCTAAACATTTATTTGCCTTAATCACAATGATTGTACAAGCTTGGAAACACTGTGGTATATTAGAATATTTTAGAAATAGATAGGTAATTAGAGCCAAACATTATAGAGCACACATATCCAAGGCAATAGTGCTGGAGCAATATGCATTGATATCATTTTATACTGATTTTGGGAGGTGAAGGAGATAAAAGTCCTGTTACTTCTGGCCTGATGGTAAATCCCACATGCAAATTCCTCATTTTGTCTTCAATTAGTACTCGTCAGATGACAAAAATATCTCAGTCCAGAGGCCATCTGTAATGCAAAAAAATGAAAACGGATATGAAGTATCATGTGCTCAATAAATTATGCATTTGAAAAAAAAACATTAGTGAGCCTCCACTGATGGACGGGGGAGACTTGACCCCCTCGGCCCACTGAGTGGGGATGGCAGCTCAAACGCCCGAGTATGTCTCTGACCGTGCGTTCTTGTGGGTGTGTGTATCGATTATAGAGGAAGCATTAGTTTGCTGGTTATTAATAGCCTGAGGAGGGAAGCCTAATCATAGCAGGATCATTACTACCATAATAGACCTTCTTCCTGCTTGTCTGTCTGACTGATGGAGTGCGGGTGTGTGTGTCCTGTGTCTATGTGCCTGTCTTCTGCTCCATTTATCTATCTCTTTCTTTCTATCACAAACACGCAGACGCCCACAAAGACATAAATGGATTGATGCTGGATTGTCTACACTAGACAAAACATACATTGTATCGCCATAATTGTGTGTATTTTCTCTGTCTCTACTCTGTATGAGCTCCCTCTGCTCTTTTCCACTCACAATGTTCTGACAGAGACTGCGCCAATCACCTCCCTCGCACTGGTCCCTTGAGGCGACAAATTATTCATAAACTACTTCCTATCTTCACAGATATGCTTTCAAAAAGCTTTTCCTTGTCCACCATTTAAGCTGCATTAAGGGTGAGCAGCGAGAGCGCGTGCACACATGTGTGCATGGAGAGTATCTTGCTGCTTAGCTGAGAGAGGTTGATGCAGAGTCCTCCCCTCCGGCTTACATCTCAAAGTAGCTGTGTGCATCTCTTTTGTGCTCTCGAAGCCCACTGCGCTCCAACTCCCACTTCCCTTTACAGGAAAGGCAGAGGCAGAAAATAAGCAAGAGGAGAATGTTACCCTTTTTTTTTAAATGTTCTGTTCCATCCCCATAATTCTTCACTTTTGTCTATTAATATCAGCCGATTAAACTGTTTTCTCTAATGGAGAGCCACTTCCAGCGTCCCACATGCAGGTGGACTCTGCACACATATCCTGTTTTAAAGCTCAATATTCAGCAGCTACGCGGCCTGAGGCGCAGCTTGACCCGAGTGTCTCAGGGTAAACGGCTGTTTAACAATACAGAGTGCCTTTGTTCATTTAAATGTGTATGCATATCGATAAATATGCTAACTATAGGATTGATTGTTCTATGAATTAACAATGTTAAGAAGAGTGTTGGTCTGGAAACATTAAGCCAATGTGGAAAAGTCACATTTTCAGTTTTAGAAACTGGTATTTCAAAAGATTGGTTTAACAAATTCATGCGTATTGCAGCTACAACAGTGAGAATTAGGGCATGTTTTGTTTCTTTAAATGATTTTATGTAGAAGGGTCTTTGATCAATGCGTTTGTGTTTGCGTGTGGATGGCAAAAGTGTTTTCAAAAAGACAGCCTCACAGTGATGGATGTATGGACGTTAAAGTGCTCTTTCCGCCCCTATAGATGTATGAAGAGAGCTGGATACATGTTCCTTCATTAAAAGCGCTCGGTTGCACATGAAGCCTAAATGGATGGACTGCTGAGTGATACAATTACTTGAGTCTTCAAGTGATCTTCCACCTCTGTGGGTCCCATAAAGCAAGCGCTTAGTGTTTATTTTGACCTTGATTTCCGGTTCATTCACATGAATGAATTTTTTACAGTTCTTACAACGTCATTGGCGCCTTTTCAAATGTTGGTTCATCTGAGTTGCACTATTTACACTAGAACAATAAGGCAATGTCATATTTAATCTTGATTCACATTTTTGTATTTTTCTCTCACGCTTTGATAGAACCGAACCAAACTTTTCACACCCGGAAGTCGGAGACTGAATATTTGCTTTAAAGCCCAACGAGCCCCCCTATAGATATCCATCCTTCCAGCAAGGAACAAGGAAGACGGTTCCGGTGTTGCGCTCTTTGTTCAGAGGGTTTGTCCTGATAAACACACACACACACACACACTAGTTGGAACAACGAGGAAACAGGATGTAATTTTGCTAGTTTTCAGCGAGTAGTCGTCGCCCCCACCCTCCTCCATCCTGGAGGTTTTCCTGTTCTGGGTTGTAAGAGTATGTAAACACACTCACTCAAACATGCATAAACATGGAAACATGGATGCTCCCCCGTGCTCCGATGAACAGGTGGGCACACGGCCACGCAAACACACAGATGTTCACGCTAAGACAAATACCGACATGCACACCTTCCGTCCCACAAATAGTCAACAAGTTTTGTGTTGATGAAGAAAAAAAAGTCAATTTCCCCTCCAGCTTCCGCTGAGGATGTGACAGCGGATTGGACGTTTTCCTGTGGACATGCAAAGACAATGTCAGCACGAGTGGCCAATAACCTCTGAGCCACGCTCACAGAAAACACAGCAGCTCCACTTCCACAGCACTTTGATTCTAAAGGTGGTTACAGGAACTGCAAACACGAGTCGTGGCTTCAGCGCCACTTCCCCTTCTTCAGAAAACAGATGAGGCAACCGGGTCACAGAGTTTGTGGCTCGATGTTTACTGAATACCTCCATGTGTTTCATCCTGTTGAATTGGGATTCCTTTAATCAGTATTTCTTGATATTTTCATAAAAAACACAACTCAACTGAGCACTCTTTGGAAATATATTCTTACATTTTTGTGTTTTATGATTATTAATTTAATTTTTTTGTATGTTTACGAAAGTTTAATTTAATAATAAGTATTATACTAATAATAGTAATGCTTTAATACGTTTTCTATAGCGTTTTTCTTGGTACCCAAAGGAGCTTTACAATGTAAGTAAGTAAGGCAAACGTACAGATGAGAGGAAGACAGAAACACCAAAAAAAACTGGAGAAAACTGGAGAATGAGTTACATACTCGATTAACCTTAAGTGTCAACTTGGGTTAGGTTTTAGTAACAGATCGTCATTTGGGCTTTAATAACCCCAGTGAAGTACGACAGTTACGTGACAAAATATCAATATTGACTTACTTACACCAAGGAAGCTACTTCCTGTTCTGAACAGCAAAGCCAACGAAGTAGTGCCATAAAACTGACATTTAGTTGGCGACTGCTTTGGTTACAAAGGAAACTTCTCACTTGATTTAGTATCTTAGCAAACATTGTAAACTTGAGTTCATGGTCTCAATCGGTCTCGATGTAATTTAGAATCTATGCCGTCTCTATGTCACTACTCCATATTCTAAATATGTGTCCATTCCAAGATGGCAACAACAAAAATGTTGAACTCAAAGCTTGAAAACATCAGTCCACCAGCCACTGGGTGTCGAGATCTTTCCACCCAATCGACACTTTTGCAAGTTGGGAGTCTTAACAGGCCGCCGTATGAAAATGTCCAGCTCTCCTCTTTAATCTTTGATCACACAACGTTCATTCAACAACCGCTCGCCTTTGTCCGCCCTTCACGCGGTCCCGCGTGTGTCCTTGCGCCATGCGTCCCGTCACTGTGAGCGGCCCACAGGCTTTTGCGTCATTTGGAGCAGGTGCGCCGCTGTGGGCTTTTAACCTTCTGTCTCTGCATATCCAGCCTCCTCCTTCTCACACCTGAAGCTGGGAGCTCCGTGGGCAGCACATGAGAAGGGAGATGTGGGGGGGTTAATATTTACAGCAAGTGCAGAGAAGTGGGAGATGGGGAGAGAGGCGGTTTGGAGTACGTTGTTCTCTGTGCGACAAAGACAGAGACACAGAGAGAGAAAAAGACCCAGAGTGTGGAAGCATCGAGCCCAGCTATTTTTAACCTGCACAGTCAGCCTGATGGGGCAGGTGTATATATAGTGAGGCATAAGCAGCTCGGGTAACAGAGTGTGTGTGTGTGTGTGTGTGTGTGTGTGTGTGTGTGTGTGTGTGTGTGTGTGTGTGTGTGTGTGTTGATCCTGTGACTCTCCAGCTGTAACCAGGATACCTCCTAAACTACACACACACACTAGTGGTGGTGTCGCTGCTGGTCAAGAAATGGTGTTTAATCCAGCCACTCCACGTATCTAGTGCGTCTAGTTTGTGGTTTGACTCTATTCCAGCATTTCACGACTAACTCGATAATGAATGTTGTGTATAATAACCTTGTGAAGCAGTGGAACTCCTCTTTCAAAGGATCTGCTTACTTTTGAACCAATGTTGTACAAATATATATTGATATCATATAAGCTACTTTCGCAGCTATAGTGTATCTGTGATGGGCTCATTTGAATTAAGACTCAAGACGTAGGTGTGTTCATTAGGTGTGTTAAATAACCATTGTTTCATCAAAACAAAATAATGAAATCACACTTTTTCTTCAGGTCAGCTTTTAAGGAAGCCTGGTTGAGCAACAACTTTGGCTTATAGCCTGACCCCCGGCCTGCCATAGTAACGCAGCTTAAGCAATATATTGCTTCATGGAAATGAATCAGCTGAAAATGAGTCAAACAAACTAAAATAAGCTTGGCTTATTTGACCAGTCATGGAACGGGTCTTTGGTCCCTCGGGTTCGATGAGTCTGTGACGTCTGTTGGGTTTTTTATAGCCGTGACCCAATCGGCAAGTGTCTGTGTACATACAAACAGCACAGGGGTCAGCTGCTGCTCACCCGTTGGTTCAGGTGAATTGGCAGGCGTTTGTCTCATCAAGGCAAGCTGCATATTGTAACCGTTGTCATAAAACTCACACACATAACAGGAGGAGAAATGAAAGAGTCAACCGGAAAACGTCTAAGCGACCGTTTTGTCAACACATTTATTGGTGCTCTGATGTCATCGTCACGCTTAGTTTATACTCTGCGTATTGCGTAGCTGGCGAAGGCCGCGCCGGAAAAAAAGACATCTCAATGTTTGCAATTCTGTGTGCACGGCCATGTGACTGCGTGCACGGCCATGTGACTGCCACATATAGTTATATATATATATATATATATATATATATATATATATATATATATATATATATATATATATATACTGGTAAAAGCATTATTTACAGGTTTAAGGACTTGACAAAGAAGGTTTTTTATTTGTTTTAGTAAATACTTGGAAGCCAAATCAAATACTTTACAGGACATTTCATCTCCATTTCTTTATAATTCATGTAACACTGGACGTCTTTGTTTACAGGGCCTCTAGAAAGGCAATAAGGTATTCCATTCCTCTGCTTTGAGGATGTTGGTCTATGACTTTCAGCACAGACTTCGAGAGAGAGAGTCAATGGCTAACACTTTTTGATGCTCTCAAAGCTGCTCTCTCTGTCTGTTTGTTCAATATATCACCAATGTTCCAGCTGAGGCAGCCAGGGTGAGTCAACTTTAAAAGGAAAATGAACAAATAAATCAATGTTTAGTTTATTTTGAAAAGATGCAAAGAACAGAATCTGTAAGTTGTACAAACTCTAATTTGGTATTTCCTAGTCAAACATTGTATCTCCTCACTGCAGGTTGAGTGATTCATCAGCTTCTATGAGTCCTCCTGATACTTTAATGTAGAATAAATATTGAAAGACTGTTACTCAAGAATATCTGGAGTGCACAAATAGCTAAATCTTAAATGTGTTTGTTCGCCCTCACACCACTATGTTACAATGTATGATAAACAGCTTCTGGGGGTCACTTGGAGGGCTTTAGACTGTGAAAACACAAGGCAACAGACAGCCACTCATCAGGATTGTTATTTGAGAGGAATGGCAAAGTCGCCACCTCATCTCCATTATTAAGCCTTACACCACTCGGACAGGAGGCACAAAAGAGACTCTGCAGGAAACTGAACATTTGCAAGTGGTTTAATGTCAACCTCTCCTCCTTTAAAACACACTTTCCACTGGAGGTAGAGAAGAGAGCATTAATCATTCAGCACATGGCCACTCAGTGTGTGTGTGTGTGTGTGTGTATGTGTGTGCATGCAGCACAGAAAATGCCAACACTGAATATCAAATAACAATCCTCCTGACCCCGGCCTTTTTACATGAGCTTCAAAGGTCTCATCCCCTCTGCAATATCACAGCCCTCATTACTTATCCATCATCAGGAGACCTGTTGCTGCTTGCACGTGACTCAGAAGAACATTACCTTTATATGAATGTACTCTTTGGAGTTGACCTTATTGAGCCATCCCTGTTCTCATGTTACACACACATTTAGGGGAAGTGAAGAACCAAGATTGAGTCAATTTTGGCGGATGAGTTGAGATCTCAGCATCAACATAAAGTGGGATTGTGCCCTTAGTGTCTACTATATATCACCACAGCAATCAGCGATCCGCCGTTGAGATCTCCTTCTGCAGTTTCAGTCAATAGGATTAATGTATTAGGATAAAATGCTTGTAAATGTGTGAGTTTTGTAAAGGTATAGCAGACTGATAGCTGTCTCCTCTGTCCCTTAGCTGTAGAGTCCTGTGTGCGGCTCGCTATTGGCTCTGCTCAGCGGTCGTATGGCTTTAAACCTGTCGTTGTAGGCCGTCGCCAAAACCCACAGCGTTGTCATGGAAACGTAGCACCCACCCTTCCGGTTGCCACAAAAGGTCAATGCTGGAATCCATGTTAGTGCAGTTTTATCTATGTATTTATTCGTAGGGACACTGCACATTAACAATACCTTAGGTCAGCATGTTAGCATGCTAACATTGGCTAATTAGCACAACACAGGGTGCATTGGTGAGGCTGATGGGAATGTCATTAGTTCTTGTGTGTAAATACAATCTGATGATGCAACCTGTACAATATTTTGAGACACCAAAGGATTTTTTTACAAATCATCCTCAGGGGAGCGTGAACCAAAATTCCACGGCCGCCATTCCAAAGTTGCAACATGTCAGTCTGCACCAAGGTGTCACGCGGCAAAAGATGAGGATTAGTGTATTGAGGACAAAGGCATTTATCCATTCTTATCAACTCCAAAACTTTTGGGGGGTTTTAAATATTGATGCAGGGAGTTATATCAACATTTGTTCTATGTTAAAGCATTTAACATGTAGTGTAAAGTAATATTCTTTGCACAGCAAAAGTAACACACTAACTGGGATGATCTGCTAAATGAAGAGGTTTTACAGACAAAAGTCTATAATCCTGCACCAGGAAGAACTACCATCCTTTAGTGAGCTATAAAACTCAAAATGTAGCTTGGTGTAAGACGTTTGTTAACTGCTGCTGAATAGAACTGATCATTTCTTCCCTGTAGCTCAGCGCGTCTCTGTAAATCCAGATTTCATTTTCCCTGAACCTCCTTGACCGTAACATCTGGCTTAATTCAGGTGCCCTAGCGTGACGCAGAAGGGCTGCGGGGCCGCTCCCTTGGCATTGTGCTCCGCATGTGATATGGGTGCAGTCCAGCTGAGTGGCCAAAGAGATAAGCTGCACTCACACACACACACACACACACACATGCACAACACACACACACGCATGCGTACTATGGACACAGGCTTTCATTGATATACATAGAAAGAGGTGGAGAAATACATCTGTGCAGGATAGATAAGACCACTACTGAACAAGAGCCTCTCTCACACATCCACCCCTCCCCCCCTCCCCTCCCGACTCCCTCTCTCTCTCTTTTCACTTCCAAACACACATCACCCGCCCTTTCATACGGCCTACGTCACAATGAAATTTACACCTGCATCAATCTCAAGTCATTCAAAGTGTCCTGCTGATTTCCCCCAGGCCAGCACACGTGAATGTTCAATTAAGAACTCAGCATTTACATAGCTGCTGGGTTTATAAGGGCTCAACATGAAAGTCGGGGAGATCGGAACACGTTTGAATTATGTGTAATGTACTTGTCTCATTCGGGCCCTTTCGTTGGAGACAATTTCCCAGCCATGTGGCGGTTGCTCCCTGAGATTGTTTTAAAAGCTCCCATGTGGCGCTGCACACTCAGCCCGGAAAGCCCAGCACGTATTTACCGCACGCTAGCACGGGTTATCCTCACCAACACGCAAAGCAATGCACTCGCAGCCATCGGCACGGAGGATCACTTGAGCGTGCGTGCAAGCGGCTCCTTTAACACAAAGGGCTTTGGCAGTTGTCCCTTGATTTTCTCTGCATGCACACAAAAGGATGTGATAGCACACGCACACATACAGGCATCAGCCATCAGATGTTCGTGCGTCCATTCAGTATGCCTTTACATGCAAACACAAACGTGCATGACTGACTACGTGCCGTTGAATTTGGTTCACTCTTAGTGTGTGTGTGTTGCTGGTGCAGAGTAGATGTGCCTCTCGAAAAGGATACAGCGAAAGTGTTCATCATTACATCCGGTTAGCAGGGAGAGGCGAGGCTCTGCAGGGAAATAGGAAAATACGTAGCCTATTTCTGCAGTGAATAATGTTTAAAAAATATATAGTCTAAAAATATATAAATTCAGAAAAGGGGAAGGTATTTTCTCTTCTCTCCTCTTTTTCTAACTAAATGTTCACACCTAAAATATTCCTAACGTCAGTTTATTATAGTTTGTAAGTGCAAATGAATCAATAAAGGAAATAAAAAACTTTAAAAAACAGTTGTGGGCCGTCAGGATCAGCTAAGCCTCCTCTGCTGGTTATAGCTATGTTATCATTTAATTTCTATATAAATACACTACATTTATTATAATTGTTTTCCCCATTAGGTCATTTTCTCATTCCACATCTCATGTTGCTTTTCTTTTAAAGAGAGCTTTTATCCAATCAGATTCAGCCCGTGAGGCCTGAGGCCCTCTAAGTAAGTTAGCACATTAAAGTATATGGGGACATTATTGTTTGTAGTCATCAGATCTTTAGTTTGAGATGTTGGGCCTATTCTTCCACGTGCCAGTAGCATCGAGGTAGCCTCATAAGTTGTCTGCATAACGCACAGCGCGGCATTAACGTGCGCTCTGATTGGTCGGTGGGCCAGCGTGACTTAATAGATCTAAGTATTTAGTATTTAGAGTTCATAGCTTTGTCTGTAAATAGTAAACAGCATTTGGTAAGTGAACAGATTTTGTGTTTTCACATCCACAGTAGCTTGTTACTTACGACGGGTGTTTTTTAGTTAACATAGATCCCTCTGATGATAATGACATTTGAATGGCCCGTGCTCTTGAGTGTGCAGTATTTTAGTGCCACAGTTTGGCTGAACTGTTTTGTCAAGCTTTGTTTTAAATAATTGATTTTTAAAACAAATCGCCATGACGTATGCACGTATCTGCACTCAGTGTACGTAGTAAGTTGTAAGTGTTGAGCTTCATTTTATTTCACTTTAAATGTTGCAGTGTAATGTGAATGCAAGGTGTTTATACAAAACAAATAATAAGCTGTAACTGTGCCTCATTATGTGGTTATTGGTTATTCATCTGTAGCAAGACATGCAGGGACACAAGTCAACGATCAGCCTTATTACAGTGCTGCAACGTAAATATTTATATTTTTTGTTTTTTATTTATTTATTGCTTTTAGGATGCATTGAGGATTTCAACAAATATCACAAATAAAAGATTTGTTGCAAAGATTATTTACCATAGTTTTAAGCAGTTTGATGGGCCAAATGATTTTTTTTGGATTTAAGATGAATTTGTCTGCCTATTTAGTTGTTACAGCATGGAATAAGTTGTTTTTTTTACATAGATCCATACATTCTAAATTTATGACTGGATGAAAAGGTTAGAAAATGGTATTTGCCTTCCGTGAGGTAAATCCGTCAAAAATATGTTGTGTTTTTTAAATTAATTTAACCTATAGTGAAGAAATTGAAAAACAAGCACTTTTTCAGCAATGCAGCGATGCCTCACACCCGTTTAATTACACAAGACTGGCCAATATTTATTACACGCACTAAAAAACCCTTCCCAGATTGGGGATGTGAAGCTGCTTATTTTAATAAACCTGAACATTTGCATAAGCAAATTTCCTTAGAACATAAAGCATCTTTAAAGCGTCAAAGCTCATTCTCTCTGCCCAGGGCCCCTTAGCAATTACACTGAATAACACGCTACACAGCCATCACACACCAGGGAGTTGTGTGTGTGTGTGTGTGTGTGTGTGTGTGTGTGTGTGGGTCCATTTGTGTGTGCAGCTGTGTGGATGCTGTCCCGCTCCCGTTCTTCAGTGGATGAGGGGAACCGTAGCGCCACCATCGTTTTTTAGAGAGACGGGGTCGTTTTGAAGCAATGGATAGAAGTGAAGGTGGAGAAGTGACGTAGAGACTCCGTATGTGCGACCTGTCAATCACAGGAAGCCACGCCCTAGAGCATACGCCCTATTTGACTATGATCCTCATGATATATTGAAGAAGACTTAAAACTAAAATATAGAGGTAGGTGTTAAATCACGCACAATGAACCTTTTAATATTTTAACAAAAACAAATTCCTTAACCTGAGCCTGAAAATATACCGTTACAGCGATTTGGGTTGGCAGTTGGGCTACGGCTTCGCAGACAGAAACACATTAGCGAGGTCATTAGCTCTTGCAGGTAGTGAGAAAGATTACAGCGTTAAAGGTTACATTCATTCCCCTTCCCCTTGGCCAACGGGACCAGTATGTTTTGGTTCTGTTTGATAATTAATTTCAGTCTTATGTTTATTTAAATTGAACGAATGATAAATCAGGTGAGATAAATAACAGACATGTGTGTGATTTGTGTGTATTATTTGATGATGTGGTGAAATGGATTCACCTGATCGTGTGTGTGTGTGTGTGTGTGTTGCTGTGCGAAGGAGATAAGCTGCTCTTGTGACAACAGGTTTGCATCATCATGTCCTCTTGGCAGGGAGGGGATGGGCTGTACTGTGGGAAGATACGTAACAGCTGTTTTATATCACTGTTTTACCATCATCCGCATGTTCATTGGTTCAATTTTATTGTCTTAATTATAATTTGTATGACTTGGCGATGACTTTTTGTTTCAAACGAAAAACAGCCTACTGATTGTTTTTGATCAGAAATGTGTCAAAGAATAAAACAGGTTTCCCTTAATCTGCCTGTATATCATTTGTTGGAGGCATTTCACAATTACAATGGGTTACAATTCCATGCACACAATGGCTGTGAATGGCTGGACAAGAAGCAACCAAATTAAAAGAGATGTTGCTGCACGCATGACATTTGATACAAGAGCCATCATTAGTTCTTCACATCACCGCAGGAAAACAGTTAAAAGGGGTGAAGAAGAAGAAGAAGAAGAAGATAGAGGGTAAAAGAAGCACAAGTGACGGGTGAGTCGAGGGGGAGGGTGGAGGAGACAGAATGAGGGGCAAAAAAGTGTGGGGAGGACGGGGGGAGAGAATGGCCTCAATTAGTTGATAGGGCTGCCACGGCAACAGTGTTTGAGGGGTTGCCATGGCGACCCGGGGGCGCAGTCTTCCCCAAAGGGAAGGTTCCAAGAGCGGGGGAGCTGCTGATGATGTTGATGGTTTGATGTGATGAAGGGCTTCAGCGAGAGAGGTGAGACCGGTTTAAACAGGGCATATCAAAGGCCAAAGATGGGGAATGGAGGATGGAAGGAGTAATGAGGTGGAGGGAGGTGGTGGCGCACAGACACAAGGTGAGGAGAAAAGGATGGCCTCGTGATGAAGAAACATGGTTGAAGGATTGAAGGAGGGCTGGAGTTGTTATTGTGTGGTTGATAAGGATCAAAGAGCTAGAATAGAGATGGAGAGAATAATATACAGAGAAAGGTTGATTGTTAGAGGAAGAGATAGATGGTTGGTTGAAAGGAAAACAAGAAAAAGATGGTACAGAGGAAATCAATTAGAGAGAATTCACATATGGAAAATGAAAAAAGACTGGCGGATGGAAATAATGAAAAGATTGATTTGGAAGGAGTGATGAGAAGTTAGGAGGGGGGAGAAGAAGGAAGTGAACGGCCAAAGATACCAGTCAATAGTGAAGGCGATGATACAATGGGCAGATGGGTGGGGATTGATTTCTAACTCAATCAATCAGGATAGAAGTTGCGGTTGGTGGTTTGAAACATTGTGAGGAGAGAGGTGAAGAAAAGGAAGGAAATGGAGATATGTGTAAAGATGCAGAGTTGGTTGGAGGCTTTTGGTGGGAGTTTGTGTCACAACCCGGCAGAACACAGGACGCAGACAGAGGGTTGTCACGGGATTTGTAGTCTTTATTGGAATGACTGAATCTCTCCAAGGCAGAGAAATGAATACAACTATCAAAATTATCTAGAACGCACTTCTTCCAATAAATAGTTTAGGAGGAAGTGAGGCTACAAAAATGATCAAACAACAGTCACTCCACTCTAGAAGGAAAAACAAACTTTATCAAAATAGCAAGTACTCTTTCGACGGAGCAACGTCTCTTAACAAAAACCCTCCTTAAAACTGGAGGGACTATGAAAGATTATCAAAACAAAAATCACTCCTTACGGAGAAAACAAAAGACTATGAAAACATTAACCATTCAACTAAATCTATGCTACAAAATCTTACAAAATCGAAATCACTTTCTTGGAGGAAAACAACAGGGCAGAATGCAGCGACATGGTTTCCAAGGCTTGGTATCTATGGTATAACACTGGCAGAAACAAACACACTGGCACAGGATAAAGGGAGATGCAGACTATTAGTACTCTGGCAAGGGAATGGGGAACAGGTGGACACAATCGGGAATCAGGGAAGACAATCAGACTGGTGACACATGGGGAAGGGTAAGTGACCTGAAACGAGACGAGAGTTACTATTTCAAAATAAGACAGGAGATGACAAGACAAAAAGATCAGACAAAATTAAACAAACGCAACAACTTCACCACGGTGTGGCAGTTTGAGGGAAAATGTCTTGTAACTAACAGAATGCAAATATCTCTTTACAAAAAGTAACGTCTGACAGAACCATATACGCTGTAGGTTTTCATTGATACCAAACTGGTGAAATTTTAAAAGATCATTCCAATGACCCCACTTCTTATCAGAAGTGCAATGGGTAGTTGAAAACTTTATCTAAATTGCTAGCATCAGCGTTTGGTATGTGGACTGCAGTTTTGAAGCATGTTTAGGCAACGTGGCAGTCGACCCAATGGACAGAAATTACCATTTGGGAATTTTTAGTCTATCTGACTTTAAAAGAATATAATGATGTATCAAAGAAGACTTGAAACTGGAGATGGAGACCATAATATCATGATTACAATGTTTAAAGAGAGAATCAATCAAGCGAGAAGTAGAGTCATTTTCTCATTTAACAGATTTTGGAAAGCCCCATACCACCAAAAGTGTGACAATGTGGGACCCAAAACAGTTCAGCTGCAAAGGTAGTTAAGTGAGGAGTTACTAATTGGCAGGTGGTCCTGAGTATGGTAGCTGCTGTCATCAGTGTGTGAATGATGACAGATGAAGTATTGATTAATCGAATACTTTATGTATTTTCATGTATTTTCATAAAATTGTTTAGCCATGCTCCAATAATCAAAATAAAAACAATAAAACAACTGTGCAACAGCTTTCAGCCATAAGCAATGACATATTAGAATGCATAAAGGCAATGGAATGAACTAAAACATGACAGTGTATTATAAGTAAATGCTGTGGTTGAGCCCACAACACTCCATGGATGTGTGTTAGGACCAGAAAGCCGGCAGAGGATCTGAGCGACCTGCTGGTCACATATACAGTGTCTGAGAGCTGTCATTTGATTTCAACACTAGTACAAAAATGACAGGACAAACTGGACTAGTACGCTTAAGAGAACACGTTTTAAAAAAAGGGGACATTCATGCAAAGAAAGTTATGTTTTCTTTCATGGCGGTTGACCAGATATTTTACTTTGTTATTTCTGCTTTGGCAAGAATCATTTTGTTCCTTTTTTAAAATATACAAATTTTGTTTTGTGCAACACATTCCAACTCTGTTGTATATTTTTCATTTAAAAGAATCAATAACATAGACAAGCTGGGTCTCTATCTCAGGAAAGACATATTGGCCCTTAAACAACATTCTATTCAGTTGTAGAGGTGAAGGTTGTCAGGACAAATAAACCCAATACAAGCAGCGCCCACAAAGAAACATTTGTACCAGGTGACCCAATCTTCAGGGTAAAGAATCCCACTGCTTTAGAAATCATGGGGCAGAGGGAGAGAGATGACAGTCAGGTGAACCAGTTGAGGTCTTGAGGTTCAGCTATTCAGCTCCACCCCCCCCCCTCAAGGTCTAGAATATATTTTTTTAAACAGACTCCACAATCAATTGTCAGAATTTCAATTAAATCTGTCCTGATGTAACATGAGCAAGTATCAGTAACATATAAAGGTCTCGACTGCCGTCCTGGCCAACCACCGGAGATCCCCCGGCCGCCCCAACTGCCGTCCAGGCTACCCCCCAGAAAACTCACGGCCCTCTGCATGCCCTCTGGGCTGACCATCGGAGATTCCCCGGCACACAAACATTCATTACACCTGTATAACATTTAAATAGTGCACAATCTTGGCGATTGGACTCCATCTTAAACCAGAATAATCAAGGGGCTGTGATCGCGAGTTCTGCTCGGCAGAATCCCCTGTGGAGTCCAGACACTGGTGGTGGTGGTGAAGAAGGGAGTTGATGAAATCTGAGAATGCCTGAAGAATTACAGCTGGCTGGAGGTGCCTGGGGTGAAGGCGGGTCGCATCCGGTTTCGCTCTGAATTGACACCTGACAGCAACAACGCAGAGAGAACCCCTTTAAAGGTTTGACATCAACAATATGATTGGTTAAGAGACACAGTGCCGCATCTGCTTGGTTGTATACACCTGGGCGCAGCCAATATCAGCTTAGCGTAATGCTGGGAGACCAACTGAGACATGAATAAATTACGCGTTGCGTAGGCAGTCTTCCTTCCTGAACTACGGCTTGAGCGCCATGTGAGTCCATAAAATATTGATCCATCAAGAGCCGGCTGTTCTGTTCCCCAAAAAAAAATAAAAGGGCCACACTCCTCCCTTTTTCCTTATTTGTTCCTGAAAAACATGACTGTCCTCATGTCTCTCAGGATCAGTCTACGGCACGACAACGCAAGAGACGGGCTGCTGACATCTCCGCCTTAACAGCTCTAAACGGGGAACGACTGGCCATGAATTGCCTTCACCTTCTATTAATTATCATCAAGAACGCCTCCCTACCCATTTGTCTCCCGCACGCAACCACTACTGATTGCCCTCCCTTCGTATACCACCCATCCCCCACCACACACACACACTCACGCTCATCATAAACACGCCGACCCCCCATTTCTCCAACACTAATGTCTTCTTCAATCCCCCACCCCCTCTGTTCTCCATCGCCACACCCTCCGATTCTCCCTTTACCTCACCCACTCACCACTTTCTCCTCAGCCCCCCTACCCCCTCAACTCGTCATCACCGTCACAACTTCAAACTGAATTTTGATGGTCGTTTTCATTGCTTTGTTCAAGTAAGGACGTGAGCCTTAGGTAGGAAGGAAGGACTCAAACGCAGACTTTTAACGAAAAACAACTTTAATAGTCAAAAAGGCAATTAGGAAAAGGCCAACGGGCAAAAACACACACATGAACCGGGGGGGAAAAAGGCAGGCAGGAACGAGGAACATCCAGACCATAGACGGGGACCATCCGGGACAATAGACAATTACATTACATTACAGGTCATTTAGCAGACATTTTTATCCAAAGCGACTTACATTACACTTTAAACCCATGGTTTTTTCACATTTTTGCCTGGGGAGCAATTAGGGGTTAGGTGTCTTGCTCAGGGACACTTCAACATGGAACATGGGGCAGCCTGGACTCGATCCCCCAACCTTGTGCTTCCCAGCACACCTTCTCTAACCCCTGCGCCACGACGACAATGACGCCACAAGTGGCAAGAGACACACACAGCTTAAATACACTAGGGAGGTGCAGGTGATTGGACACAGGTGGAAACAATCCGACAATCACAGGGGATGACAGGACCAGGCAGGAAGTGAAGTTACCCGGGGACACGAGTGGCAGAAAACTACAAAATAAGGCAGGACGTGAACCACACCGTGACAGGAGACAAGAAATGCTGACTGAAATAAATTAATGAAATCAAAGGCAGTTTCTCTCTGGGATCCATTCAAAGTGTTGTGTTTATTGGGAGCCATCAGCTTATTCAGAATTCCTGCCCGATCCAATTTAAGTATGACCTGTGGTGTGATCGGCAGACAGCATCTGGGGGATGTTATTTGGTGCAGCATTATCTTTTTGATAGCAGGTAGCTCAAAGCTGACGCAAGAAAAAAAAGAACTATAGGCATATGTTATTTGGTATTGCACCTATAATGAAAGATTGCTTTTGGAAAAGGTGTCTGCAGAAGATTACATGTGATGTTTATGAAAAAAAACAAAAAACAGAAACAAAACATGAAACCAACACTGAAATTGAAGAAACGTTTGATTGAGACTTCAGCAGGTATACGTCTCTTTGATGAGGACAAGGAAGCTTGGCTTTTCCCTCTTAGCTCCCTTTGTCCTCTATCCGGCTCTGAAGGCTCTTGTCTTCAGCCTTCAGCTTTGTCTCAAGCGGGCACCTGGTAGTTGTGGAAGCTCCTCTCTATCTCGTCTGGTGTCTGTGGAGGCAGCACGGACATTGAGTTTCCTGATACTTGATTGATAGGTGCCACATAATGGAAACAATTTTACTTCAGCGCTGTGAGCAGAGTCCTTCGTTCAATTTTCTCCCTTGACATGACCCTGCCTATTTTGTCCTTCACCTGCGGCTGATGCAGGATAGCCTTTTAGCATTCACCGCTCACAGCCCTGACCTCCTCTCAGCCGTTGATATCACTTCCCGAGCACCACCACCTCACTCTAAAGCCTTTTGCCTTTTAAGAGAAGCCTCATTTGCCTCCCATGTGCCCCTCTGGGTCCAGGGAACTCACTATGGGGATGCCTGGGTTGGTCGCCCCCAGGGGGGCCCAGGAGAGCTAGCGTCTTCCTACATGGCTCATTGTGGTTACAGACTGGGTTAACCTCCAATCTGAGTCTTGTCCAGAGTTGGGTTTCAGGTGTAGTCTGGGCACAAAGTTAATTTTGACATCACTGTATAGATTTCTAAAACTTTTGTCATAGGGTATAAGTACTGTAAAAATGGATAAATAAAAAGGTATTTTAATTAGAGATTAATAATATTAGGGTAATATTACAGTTGGTTGCAGTTTATATAAATTAGTTTGTGTGATATGTACTTCAGCACGTGTGTTATCCCTGACAGTCTAACGTCGTAGTGGTAAAATGTCAATCTTTGATTTGTCTTTGTTAATTGGTTTGTACTGACACTAACAGCCAATCCAACTCCGTTCTCGGGTAGATGGGTGGGGCTTAGGCGGCCATCAAGTTTTAGGCCTCTACGCTCCAAAGCTATGACTCTCGTTTGTCACGTGTGTGCGAAACTGGGCGGCATATTATATTGATGTTCACGTGTAATAAATGTCAAACTGTTTTTGTTAAATGCTTTTGAAGTCTGTTTGCTCAGTTGAAGTCCAGTACAAGAATGTTCTGGCAAGAGCTGGTTAAAAGTGGTAACAAACAAAAAATATGACACAACGGACTTAATAAGAGGCATCAACCTTTTGTTTTATTCATCAAATTTGATTGTAGGCACCACCATATATATGAGTTTTCAAAATAAGGGAACAACAATTATAAGACAAATAGTATTAAGGTATAAGAACAGGTAATGATAGGGCCATTATATTCAAAACTGAACCCAGGGCTCCGCCCATAGTACTACTACACCTAGCAGATTATCTTATTGTTATACAGCTACATGGGACGGATGTTACACAAACATGAGAAAATATTTGTTCCATTGAGTGCAACTCTGTCATACAGACAACAAGTTGCCATTAAAGGAATTGCCATGGTCAGATGTGACAATGGTACTTGGTGTTTGGCAGTAGCATTGAAACAGCACCCCATTTTTGTCCTGACAAACAGAGTGCGTCATTGAGGTATTAAAAAGTCAACAATTTTGGAACAAAACTAACCTCATCGTCCAAGAAATGAGACCTTTGGGGAAACCAGGTGCGTTCCCTTCTGGCATATCCAACATTTCTCTGCATCAAACGACACACACACATACAACATGGATGAAGCGTGACAGCGGTCCGTGAGTGAGGAGTTAGCAGGTGGGGTCACCACCCTCCCCCCCTTTAGAGCTGACACACAGAAAGAAGAAACACTTAGGCCCAACACACACAGACTCCTGCACATGCATTCATGCTCACTGAGACTCCTTGATACCCAATGGGGAGATGAGCGTTCAAGCCTCCGTTAAAGCCCCAGCTGTCCCCTGCAGCCCCCCATTCTTTCTCCCTCCTCATCTCTTCATGCACTCTGTATCTCCACCCCCCTCTCTCTCTCTCTCTCTCTCTCACTCACACAAACACATGCATCTGTGTGCAAACACATACTCGACAATGCCCACACACTTGGCTTAGCATCTGTGCAGGCATCGTAGCCTCTAGTATACACAGTCTTTGAGCTAAAGCGCCGTATAAGCTTCTCCGTCTGTTTTTCCAGCCGCTCAATGTGCATGTGCGCCCTTAATCTACTCACTGCGATACTGGCTACAACATTCGGAGGGGTAAAGGTTGGCCTCAGGGCGGCTTTCTCGGCTTTGTTTGATCCACGCAGATTGGCTTCCGTTGGCAACAGAGTGCGTGTGTTTCTGCACTTCCGCATGTACCGTACATGTGCTCGCTCTTGTATGTTTATACATGTTTACGGTTATCTCCCTGGTGTTATTGACTTCGATGGACATGTATTGAGGATATATGAGTGTGTTTCTGCGTACCGTTTTCCTTCCAAAAATCTCCTCCACAGGCCACGTAGCACCTGTGGTTGAGTGGAACGAGGTGCAAGAGAGAAAGACGAGCAGGTGATGCAGGTGTTGACTGCCTCATCACATCAAACTAGTGGGGTTAAATCTGAAATGATGTCAAAGAAAACTCTGCAGAACAGTATTTATTCCTCCACACCAACAATGGTGTTTCCATCGGTCTCGATTAAGAAATACTACTTTTGAGCCTTGCAGACTTTCTCATACTTGATCTCATACATGATCAAACTTCTAGCTCGTTCAGCATTCTGACAGAAAGAACAAAAACACGATGTATTAAAACACAGTTACACCAGTTACCCATTCTGGACACAAGTCATTTGTTCAGATTAAGCTGGTTAGGTGTGGACGTGATTCATGTGAAGGAGGATAATGAACATCAAGATTTGATTTAGTTGCTAAAACTCTTGTTTTTATTGTTACTTGGGATCCTAGCTCATAATATATTCTTCCTGAGAAATGGATGTAATCAACACAAATTGTCAAATGGTGCAAATGGGCAGGTGCCTTCATTTTTCCGATTGGCCTTTGGGTGCAAACGCTGCAAGCAAGAAACTCGTGTTTCTGTACCAGGAATCCCTGTGAGGAGAGGGAGGTGGGAGGTGGGAGGAGAGGGAGGAGTGGGAGGATCAAGTGGCCGCATTTTGTCCTTTTCCTCCTCAGCAGGTGATGCTCATGTGTTCAGCTCGGAGCAATTAACCCCGAAGTGTGTAAATGGATTAACATAGATGTGGGAGGGATTTCTTTCTGCCAAGCAGGGCGGGTTTTATTTTCTTTTTTTTTTTACTTTTAAGCCTCTTTCTTATCATTATTTTGTTTGCCTGGGGCTGTGGGGGTCTCCGAAGGAGTTTCTAAAGAGCAATGATGACTGGAGGGAAAAGGAAGTTGCACTTATGGTTAGAATCCTCCTGAGATCCAACTATTCTAAAGTGGTAGAAAATGGTTGCTTAATGATATAGATTTTAATTAGGGCTGTCAATAGATTTTTTTTAAATTGACTAATTAATCGCACCTTTTGAAATTCATTCATCTCTATTAATGGCGATTAAAGATTTTTTTTTTTCTAAAGACTAAATCTTAAAAGAAATGAGTGATCACTTTAGAAAGCGTGTATTTTTGACACTGTTCTTTAATTGTTAATCTTATTTTAAACACAAAACTACACACATTTGATCATCTTGGAGGCAGAATTCCACCGGGTGGAACATGTTCAACTCTCCATAATTTGACGGCTGTGTTTGAAGTGCCAATAATCTCCCCACATTTGGCAACAACGTTTTCAAACGTCTTTTAGGGACACCGTGGTGGTCCTCTGCAGACATCTTGATGTAACTGACTGCAGCCATAGATATCTAAAGGTTAGACGTCTCGTCCGCGTTGCCGGCCAACGGAGTCGAACATCCGCACATGGCGGCCATCTTGCCACAGTCAGCTCGTCACCCATAACATTGTGTTAGTGGTTCATTTACTTTTAAATAACCATAACTCAATTTTCAACCGTTTTAAACGGTTTGGTTTGTTATAAACGTCAGAGATGTAGTTATGACACTGCATACTATGAATAATTATGTTGTTCTAAAAAATTGAATAATTTTCCAAAATAGGTACAAGATTTCCCTACACAATTTCCCTTTTACAAATATACATCAAGAAATGCTGCATGTTGTTGAAATCCCCACTCTGTACAGAGATGTATTTATGACTCTGCAAACTTATGAATAATTAGAATTATAACCATGGGTTTTCATAAGGAAATAACATTAAACAGAACAGATATGTGCAATAAATACACACATGCACGAGGGATGTTATTTATGTTGACTCAATATATAGGCTACTAAAACTCAGCATACAGAATGGCAACATGAGATATATGTATACTTTTATAATAGAAATATTACTAATATAATAGAATACGTTTGTATGCACAGTATGGTTTAAGTACAAACAACTTTTTGTTTGGTTTTACAGGACTGATCTTTGCACCACACTTTTGGTTCCCTTCAACTTACTGGTTTACACCTCCCGTTACTTTCTATTCTTATTTATTGTTGTTGTGATTCCTTATTTTTATTGATTTCACTGTTTGGGTCATTTTTTATCTCTGTCCTCCATGTGTATACCTCCACAGTAGTCTACCTCTCTCTTGAGGGCGGGAATTTTTAACATGCAGCATTTCTTGATGTATATTTGTGGGAAAGGGAAATTGTATTACTGCAAATAAATGTCACTTTTATAAAAAATAATATTACCAATATAATTTATTTGAATTATTACACAAACTACTGTATCAATTTGATTGATTATGCAATCACAAAAGCAAAAACTAAATTTCATCAGTCTAAGCTGTTTGGATCACGCTCCCCTGACAGACTTGTAACGTCGCCATAAACATCTTGAACTGTAAATGGCACAGAGCTGTTGGGGGAGCCTGAGCCGCCTCAGTGGATCTCCTTTTGCTTACATAGATGAGCAACCCCTGACACGCCACATGTCTTACCATGCATAATTCATGGATGCAGGATCAACCACTGATCTCTGAAGATGGTATGGGTCAAATTTGTGTTTAAGTAGCAAACTTTTGATTCTGTCTCAGTGGAGAACATTGGGAAAAGAATATGCGATGCTTTGAAGCACTTTGAGAGGAGAGGAGATCCACAGAGAGCTCAGTGAGAAAAGGGCCTGAACGGTGGGAGGACTGAGAGAACAAGAAAGGTTTCATTAACACTGCTGAACACCAAACCCGTGCTCATATTTATATTTTTCGACAACATTGCGGTTGCATCATTTGCTGTCTTGTTGATATCTTAGTCAGAAGCCATAGTCAGCAAGTGTCTTCCAGAAGTCAATGGGTTTCCTGAATGGGGTTTTTGGTTAAATACCTAAAACAAAGTCTGGGTGGAGCACAAGCTCAAGTAATTTGCATTTGTTCCATGATATAAAAATATCAGATAATACCCCTTTGTCAAATCTTTGAGCTTTTATGTGTTTTTAAAAAAGATGAGACAACAAAAAGCCACTATACCATCCTGGTTTCCTCACGCACATGTGACCGTGCTTACAGTATAAACACCCGCTTTCAAATGGGTTACTTTAAACATTTATCTAAAGAAGGTTGCTAAACCAGCTGTTGTGGAAGCCAAATATATAAAGAAAACCTAGTCATTCAATGTATTCACTCTTTCTCCTTCTCTCTCCCGCTGACACACACACACACAAGGTCCAGAGTGCACATTCTGCACATATTCTAAGGAACACCCATCCCATAAGTCAGCCTGCATGAGCTTTTGGGAACTAAAATGTAAATTACAACAGACAGGAGAGTAGTTCCTGCTAAGAAAGAGACTGTGACTAAATTAGTGCAGTCTGCGTGGTACATCTCAACTGTCACGTTTGAGGCGTTTATGTAAAGAACACATACACTTTCTAACACACACACATGCACATAGTACATATATACCTTTGGTCTTGATCATTTTGCGTCAACTTCCACTGCATTATTTATGTTGAAGGGAGCATATCCTGAGGAGACGTTGTCCTCCACCGACCCCAGAGTTCTCTTTGTGTGCTTGCATATTGAGATGATGTGCCTATATGAGAGAATGACCCGACATTGCCAATTACACAAATTCAAAAATAGAGATGAACGAGAGATGATATCATCACTGGAATAAAACAGCCTTCCTGCCATCATATGGCTGTGGAACAGAAACGCATGCAAATAAAGGGCTGGTGAAACGCTGGTGCTTCCATTCGGTCCGGTCTGAGTTTTTCTTGAAATTGAGGAAATCTTTTTTGTCATTCAAATTGACGCGCGTCAAACTGGTTGGCATGATAGCATGCTGTGCTGTTTTCAGGACTCCTGTGTGTTTAGGTTTTGATCCTAGAGTGGCAAAGCTTCTTTCTCTATCTTACTTCATTCCGTCCTGCCCTCGGTCCCGTCACCAAGTTGCTTATTGTCGTCTTCTGTCATTTCTATCAAAAGGTTAAAGGAGGATTATTCTCAGTTTCTTTTAAGTTAATGTGCTCCTTGACATCACAGTGAGATGAAGCACATCAGAAAAAGTGGGTCTACATGGGTGTTTGTTCGACATCAAAGGTTAAATATCTAACATGACTGTGAGTATTGAGTCATTTGTTTTATTAATTTTGTTGTTGTGCACAATTTTCCACCCCCCAAAAAAGAATGAAATCTTGTTGAATTGCTTATTTGCGGTAAAATAGAAACCTCACACGTCTGGGTGGTAATTTCTCCTGACAGGAAGCACTTTTAAACGTTTGAGAGGCCGCGCTGCCAGGATTCACCCTGTTGACTTTATGCCCTTGTGCCCTAGTCCCTAGTGAAGTGAGTGACATGATTATGTATTATGTTGGCTCAGTGGAGTGGAGGCACAATGATGCTCTGAACACATTATTTAACACTGACTAGCAACTGGGGGGCTTATTTTTTGTTTCTTTAGCTGAAGAAAGCTGATGTTTCCTTAATAGTGTTAGCATTCACACTCAACTACTTCCTACATTTCCTCTCCATCTCTTTAAACCTTTATCATATCACCTCTATTTTTTATATATATATTGCAATATTTCTCCTTACCAAATGCTCCGAAACTAAGTTCAATCAGGAGGGACTTCTTGAATTTCACAATAATGTATTAATACATTTGAATATTGCAAAGTCCTCTGATAAGCCGGGTTTTGCTGCTGGTTGGAGGTCTCCTGGTGGAGGGCTGCATCTGCTGCGCCCGGAGATGACAACTGACAGCAACACAGAGGGCAACAGTTTCAAAAGTTTGACAGTACGGATGTGATTGGTTTACAGAAACGGTGCCCACATCTGGTTGGCTACTTCTAAACGAGCCCGCCCCCAATCAGCTGACAACGTAACCACAGGGAGAGATGCTGCAGCCGAACTGCACACGCTTCTTCAGCTTGTCTTCCTCACTGAATTTACGCCTAAGCTTCATTTTAAACATCTGCTGTTCCATCAAACACAGCTCTGTATTCCCCCAACTTCAAATCAAACGCAGCCCAATTGAGCAAATAACCAACTCAAACTGGCACGGTGGTGAAATGATACAATGAACAACAGCAGCAGTAAAAACCCTCTTGCTGAATATTGAAGTGATGCTCAATCATATATTGCAACAATCAAATTGCAGGATTGACATTGTGAAATATGTATACAAAAATTCTCTTGATAACACAGAATGTATTTTTCTTAGTAGTTCAAATGACCAAATTAGAATATAGAAACATAGGGTTACCCCCCTCCTCAATTCATTCTTTAAAATGAATTTTCTTTGCCGCATAATATGAACACGGGTACTGCTGATTGTGGTATTAGTATGCAAGTGTGTATGCACATACCATGCTGTGGGCTTGGCTCCTGCCAGCGCATGGGGTGAGGGGGGGTTACATATTATGGAGGCCATGTGTGTGCATGTGTAACAGACATGCACACACGTACACCAATCCCTGCTGTTACTACTGAGGTTTCATCATTCAGTGCACTCTGCTCACAAAAGGAAAGCAATTATGAAGGATCAGCACATCTTGTGATGTGGAAAATGCACCCTGGAACACTCATGGCAGGAACGTGTGTACAGGGCTATATGTCCGCGATGGGGGGGGGGTTGTGTGTGTAATGCATTGAGTCATCTAATTGGGATTCTGCAGTATGCATCCGCATTTGCCGTCATACATGCATGTGTGTATGGTGAGCCCATCACAGCGCTGCTGTTGAAAATGTTAATTCTCCGCCTACGTACCCGCCCGCCCACCCTCACGATGCCTCATTACCTGTGCAAAGGGAATCAGCCCACTGATTCATTCCAAATAGGTTTTTAAAGAACAGCATGCAAACGTTACTGCAGCTCACGGCCGGCATGAACCTTCCCTGGAAATATTCAGTCAAAGCAATACAAATAGATCACATGAAAGGCTGTTGTAACGTCCGCGCACCCCCCCTATGATTATCTGGCCCGAACCTGAAATGAGTTTGGACCCCCGCGTGTGTGTTTCCATGCATTTGTGCGTGTGTGTATGTATCAATGTATTCAAAAGTGCTGCAGCTTGTTGCTCCGATTTTCTTTTTTAACGCCCAAAAATAAACATGAATTCCTGTCTAAGAGGCCTAAAATACAATGAGCAAAACCCTGTTGTGTGTTTGTGTGTGTCTGTGTGTGAGTGTGTCGTGGAGTGCCTCCCTATCTCCGTTGGCCTGCGTGCCGTCACAGCTTTTGCTGCTTGCGCGTGCAACTTCCTGGAAAGCAGCTCTGACTAATCTGGCCACCCAAACAGTAACAACAACAACAACACGCCTGAGAGATGACCCCCAACCACACCGAGGATATTACACTTGCACACTACACACGCACAGGCGCACATGTGTCTGCTGCCTCACTGTCTCCGTCTCCTCCGTGGGCCATCTGGCTCACACGTTAATGATAACATGATCACGGAGGATTTGCTATAGTTATTGGATTAGCAAAAGGTCACCGTGTCACTTTCGCAGTGTCGCAGCTTTCGAGTCCCTGCTGCTGCATTTTGTTATTATCTGCCACAATTCCAAGAAATACACCCACAAACCCCCCAACACACACACACACACAAACAATGGAGGTTTCACCAAAACACATCAGGTCGTAAACAACAGCTGCGCTTCTGTTGTATTATTTAATAGTGACTCTTGTATTTGTGTTGAGGACAGTGAAATGGGGCTTTTTTTTTACATGCATTTATTCCTGTTTGAACAGTTAAATGAAAGTCCGGGCTGGACCGGATTACCTGGGATTAACATGGACTATCAGTACCCAGTTTATTTGGGCCAGAGGTGTCCTCCTCTGCTCCTGGTATCAGTGAAAAGACTCACGGTCAGAAGCTGGATTCACCCCCTGTTTTAGATGCGACATGGATGTTACTCAGAAATCATGCCTTTTGTTTTTTTGCAGATAAGTCAAGTAGTGACGGGAGCGTTACCTTGTTATGGCTTTTTGTGTGTATTTCTAAAAGGGTTATTATTAGTAATAGTATCAGTAACATATTTTGGGTTCAGAAACATTGATATCTAATCTATACAACGCGATTTGCACAAGCGTACAGCGCTTGATGCAATAGTGATTTCATTATCTGAGCTTAGCTTGGTAATTTTATGCAAATGTGGGATCCACAGTTCTCTGATCTTGGCTCGTAGGGACTTGAGGTGAGAATATGTCAACTTTTGCCTCTGTGAATTTCACAGTTTTTGTTTCTGTGGATCGCATAATAGCTAAATACTAGAGTAGAGAATAGCTATAATTGATCTTTTTAAAGTGTGGCTCGGGGTTAAATTCATCAAATGGGCCTATTGGCAGACTGTTTTACCTTCATAGTGCCGTGTAAGAGTTCCCTCTAATGCAGACGGCACCAAGAGAAGTGCAGAACTCATGCTCTTCCCCACTGAAGCTGAAACAGAAGGAAAAACAATTTGGTTTTGCCGTCTGGGCTATTTTTCATGCGGAGGTTGTCAAACACACCATGTGCTCTTGAATGCCGTCCACAGCAATTTTTTTCATCCTGTGCAAGCCTGGATGGGCAAAATAAAATGCAAGAGCAGCACAGAAACAAAGCTTTTCCATGATAAAAAGAATTGCATCCTGTTGCAATTAGATTTAGAATTAGCATCCGTAATGTGGCACATTTCCTTAGTTCCTCTGCAGCACAATGTTTTGAAATGTTCAACATCGTTTTACATCTTTGAGTATGCTGTAGATTGAAGCTGAAAGTGGCCTTATTTCGAATATACCTGTTGGTTTATCTTCTAAAACATCCTGTGGGTTTGGAACCAGCGTTGCACTCATTAGACTGTAACCCAAGAGGTGTGTAAACGCTTCACCCAAATGTAGAAGTTGCACAGCTGTTTACAAGCATTTCAACCTCAACATACCTCTCAAGCAGAGTAACCGACCGCCTGTTGGTGCCAAGACTTTGTAGACAGAATTTTTGTGGTTTCAAAGCCAAGTAGCAAAACATCGTTTCCATTGCCGCTGCTGTTTTTTTTTCAGTCGTTCTGAAAAACCACGTCTGGCTCTGCGTGTCTCATCATCCTGACCCATATCCATCCCTCCCCTTTGTCCTCATCGCCCTCCTTCTGGCCGTCTGCAAGAGTTATCATGTGTGGAGGGAATGAGTTCATTTTTCAGACCACGAGACAATACCTCACCCTTCCCGCTCTGGCGCTCTATCTGAATCACGGATCGGGAGGAGGTGGAAAACATCTCGGCAGTCCAAAACAAACAGCTGTGTGTGTGCGTGTGTGAATCACCATTAAGGGCTGCGGTGCTGTGATATGTTTCCAGTAGCCTGCTGTCAGGTGGCCAATGCAGAGAGGGACTCCTACAGCTCCACCGGTGTCTCTGTGGGCCGCCGCTCAGATAAATGCGTTACGCTGACAGACAGCCTCTACGAACGGCTCGCCAATTGGTTTACAATCTCAAAGGATTGACTGTTTTCTAACCCCCCTCTAGCTAAATGACTGCCGGGAATGAATGACTGACTCGTTAGGACAGCAAGCAGTGGGAGATTAGGTAGCAGAAGAGTCATCTCTGGTTTGTTCAAAGACATGGACTTTATAGACCGTAAGTATTGGATGTTGTCATCGTAACATCGCCCATTGGTTGGAGGACTCGGCGGTAAACGGCAGGTTTACGCCATCTTAAATATTTTTGAAATTTTTGACACATTAGTCTTTGTTGATATGGACGGATGTGATAACTTCCTTGCCTGCTTGTTAAAAAGCTGATTGGATGTTTCTACTTTGAATAATTGAATTATTCAGTTGTTGGCAGACATGTTAACTGAAAAGCTGAGTTAATGAGTCCTTGGCAACAACACTGAGCAAGAAGTCTGACCAGCAGGATGGGATGAAGGTGGGGAGAACAAATGGTGTGCATAAGTGGGAGAGAGAATACGGTTCTGAGAATCCAATTTGGTTCCATTAGGGATGATTAGGTTTTGATGACGGCTGTGAGCCGCAGAGCTGCTGAGATTATGGGTTGAGCTGCAGTCTTGATACAACCTCAGATAAACCGAAGTGGTTTTGTATCTCCATTGTCCTGAATCCTTTTGGTTTGGGGGAAATCCTGCAGTGTTTATGCAGAACATATTATAAGTGGTACTTTGGTAGAGTGGAAACACAGTGCAGCTTCAATCTCACCTGAAATCAAACCACAGAGAGCTGACGGAGAATATGTTGCAGACTACGGAAAGAAAAAGTAGCCTTTCAGAGCCTATTTCTCTTTGACAGAAATTAAAGTGTTTTCTTGTGCTGCCTGCTATGTAGCTAAAATACCACTTACTATTGGCTGTGTTGCATCGACCCAATCGAATACCTGCCCAACACCATCCAGTACGGACGTCCAGACGCAGGAAAGGCTGCAAAAACATCCCCTCTTAATTGAAACACAACATCAACAACCGGTTCCACACAGTGAAGCTATTAAACTAGAAGAACATGGCTACACCTCAGAAGGGTGACTGGTATCTTTCAACCTGGTTCTTTTGGGAGTTTTTTTCTCCAAATGACTTAATTGCTACAACACTTTGTGTCATTAACGGGGAAGGCATGCAGGGCTGAAACGCAAAAAGACTTTAAAAGTCAAGATCAACATGCCAGGGACCAGGGACCAGGGACCAGGGACCAGGGACCAGGGACCAGGGACCAGGGACCAGGGACCAGGGACCAGGGACCAGGGACCAGGGACCAGGGACCAGGGGCTCACAAGACATTCGGTATGACGCAAAGGCCAACAGACACACGTGGCTTAAATACACTGTTGAGGTGCAGGTGATTGGACACAGGTGAAAACAATCAGACACGGCAGACAATCGCAGGACACGGCAGGAAGTGAAGTTACCAGGGACACAAGAGGCCGAAAACTACAAAATAAAACAGGAAACCAACCCAAACCGTGACGCTTTGAGCACCCGATTTTTAAGGCAGCAGAGGCTAAACGCGCCTCTCAAAGTGTTTGATAACACTATGGAAAGATCCCCACAAGAAATGAAACCTTACTTATAATGTATTTTGGAAGGCGTCCTCCTGATATGAGTGCCAGTAAATATGTGTAATGTTGGGTAAGAAAAAGATTGACCCGGTTATAATTTCTTGAGCTGGTATGTCATAGTGGCATTTAACAGCTAAAATGTGAAAATATCCTAAGCTTCTCAAACAGAAAGGCTTTGACATGGAACTAAGCTCCGTGGAAATCGTATTTGCAGTTAATGCCTACAACCTAGCCAAGCGCTCGCCCTCGATGGCCCTGAGCAGAGAGCTGAATCTGTTTCGGGGAAGCGGTTGCCGTGGCTCCCGATGCTGTTCCGCTGCCAAGCTGGCTCCTGGCCCACTACGTTCCTCTCCTCTTCCCGGAAGGAGCAGGGAAAACCTTGGGAACCATGGCAACGCCAGCCGGCCAAATCAGGAGTCATTTATATGTGTCCATTTCTAAATTCAATGTTAATTTGAGGCATTCCTTCAGATGGTTTTATTATGATTGTGCGTCTTTGTGTTTGTATGCATGCGTATGTGTTTAAGAGCTTTGCAGCCATACAGAATATTAATCACAAGGCCCCAAAGCCCAGAGCTTGTTAGCTACTCAGGGACCATTTAAGTAGCTGCTTTACAATCTGCTGCATTGCACCTTCTGTAGAGAAAGACAACCTCATCTGAGAAAACTTCTCACCACAGGCCTTATTTACACTTTTTTCGTTTTTACATTTGTGTATAACAATCCTAATTTTCAGTTTAAACGGCTTCGTTTTTTTCTGCGTTGTAGTCTGTGCAGAATTTGCATCCGTAAAATGTCGGGTGTTTATGAAAGTTAATCCTATGGGGAAGAATCACAATCTTTACAAATAAAAGCGAATGGAAGGCAAGCAGATGGGTTAGAGGGGGAGGAAAAGGGAGAGGTGAGCGCAGGCCGCAGTTAGATGGATACAGAAGAGAGATGGAGTCATTTAGGGACAGCGAGACGTAGCAGAGGGAGGCGAGCAGAGGCAAGGCGAACAAGCAGACCAGTGTTTTCGAAAAACCTCCCCAGACAGCCTGAGAAAAACACACCGCGGAAACCCACTGCGAGGTTCATCTCAGGTAGCGGCGGCTGATGATAATAATGAGGCGGCAGCGCAGTAGAAAGCGTCTCGGTTAGTGGTTGGTTGTCGTTTTCTCGGAAGATTGTTATCTCTAGAATTGTCAAATGACTCATCTGTCGCCTTCTATTCCGTTATCTGTCAGTTGAGCTTCATTTGTTTGAATTGATTGACAGCATTTAACAAACATCAACAAGAATGACACAGTAAATGATAATAAATCACGGAGCAACACTTTGTGGCTGCTGTCTAAATGGTTAAAGACGGCAGCATCCTGTCTGTCCTGCTTCGTGTCCCGTATGCACCAATTCCCTGCACTTCTCGCTATGTGAGTACCC